>NW_026652288.1:97823827-98021186 GCF_009828535.3 Hylobates moloch | reverse complement strand
TTGTATCCTGAGACTTTGCTGAAGTTGCTAATCAGCTTAAGGAGATTTTGGGCTGAGACAATGGGGTTTTCTAGATATACAATCATGTCATCTGCAAACAGGGACAATTTGACTTCCTCTTTTCCTAGTTGAATACCCTTTATTTCCTTCTCCTGCCTGATTGCTCTGGCCAGAACTTCCAGGACTATGTTGAATAGGAGCGGTGAGAGAGGGCATCCCTGTCTTGTGCCAGTTTTCAGAGGGAATGCTTCCAGTTTTTGCCCATTCAGTATGATATTGGCTGTGGGTTTGTCATAGATAGCTCTTATTATCTTGAGATACGTCCCATCAATACCTAATTTATTGAGAGTTTTTAGCATGAAGGGTTGTTGAATTTTGTCAAAGGCCTTTTCTGCATCTATTGAGATAATCATGTGGTTTTTGTCTTTGGTTCTGTTTATATGCTGGATTACATTTATTGATTTGCGTATGTTGAACCAGCCTTGCATCCCAGGGATGAAGCCCACTTGATCATGGTGGATAAGCTTTTTGATGTGCTGCTGGATTCGGTTTGCCAGTATTTTATTGAGGATTTTTGCATCAATGTTCATCAAGGATATTGGTCTGAAATTCTCTTTTTTGGTTATGTCTCTGCCAGGTTTTGGTATCAGGACGATGCTGGCTTCGTAAAATGTGTTAGGGGGGATTCCCTCTTTTTCTATCGATTGGAATAGTTTCAGAAGGAATGGTACCAGTTCCTCCTTGTACCTCTGGTAGAATTCAGCTGTGAATCCGTCAGGTCCTGGACTCTTTTTGGTTGGTAAGCTATTGATTATTGCCACAATTTCAGAACCTGTTATTGGTCTATTCAGAGATTCAACTTCTTCCTGGTTTAGTCTTGGGAGGGTGTATTTGTCGAGGAATTTATCCATTTCTTCTAGATTTTCTAGTTTATTTGCATAGAGGTGTTTGTAGTATTCTCTGATGGTAGATTGTATTTCTGTGGGATCGGTGGTGATATCCCCTTTTTCGTTTTTTATTGCATCTATTTGATTCTTCTCTCTTTTCTTCTTTATTAGTCTTGCTAGCGGTCCATCAATTTTGTTGATCTTTTCAAAAAACCAGCTCCTGGATTCATTAATTTTTTGAAGGGTTTTTTGTGTCTCTATTTCCTTCAGTTCTGCTCTGATTTTAGTTATTTCTAGCCTTCTGCTAGCTTTTGAATGTGTTTGCTCTTGCTTTTCTAGTTCTTTTAATTGTGATGTTAGGGTGTCAATTTTGGATCTTTCCTGCTTTCTCTTGTGGGCATTTAGTGCTATAAATTTCCCTCTACACACTGCTTTGAATGTGTCCCAGAGATTCTGGTATGTTGTGTCTTTGTTCTCGTTGGTTTCAAAAAACATCTTTATTTCTGCCTTCATTTCATTATGTACCCAATAGTCATTCAGGAGCAGGTTGTTCAGTTTCCATGTAGTTGAGCGGTTTTGAGTGAATTTCTTAATCCTGAGTTCTAGTTTGATTGCACTGTGGTCTGAGAGACAGTTTGTTATAATTTCTGTTCTTTTACATTTGCTGAGGAGAGCTTTACTTCCAACTATGTGGTCAATTTTGGAATAGGTGTGGTGTGGTGCTGAAAAAAATGTATATTCTGTTGACTTGGGGTGGAGAGTTCTGTAGATGTCTATTAGGTCCACTTTATGTAGAGCTGAGTTCAATTCCTGGATATCCTTGTTAACTTTCTGTCTCGTTGATCTGTCTAATGTTGACAGTGGGGTGTTAAAATCTCCCATTATTATTGTGTGGGAGTTTAAGTCCCTTTGTAGGTCACTGAGGACTTGCTTTATGAATCTGGGTGCTCCTGTGTTGGGTGCATATATATTTAGGATAGTTAGCTCTTCTTGTTGAATTGATCCCTTTACCATTATGTAATGGCCTTCTTTGTCTCTTTTGATCTTTGTTGGTTTAAAGTCTATTTTATCAGAGACTAGGATTGCAACCCCTGCCTTTTTTTGTTTTCCAGTTGCTTGATAGATCTTCCTCCATCCCTTTATTTTGAGTCTATGTGTGTCTCTGCACGTGAGATGGGTTTCCTGAATACAGCACACTGATGGGTCCTGAATCCTTATCCAGTTTGCCAGTCTGTGTCTTTTGATTGGAGCATTTAGCCCATTTACATTTAACGTTAATATTGTTATGTGTGAATCTGATCCTGTCATTATGATGTTAGTTGGTTATTTTGCTCGTTAGTTGCTATTGTTTCTTCCTAGCCTTGATGGTCTTTACAATTTGGCATGATTTTGCAGTGGCTGGTACCGGTTGTTCCTTTCCATGTTTAGTGCTTCCTTCAGGAGCTCTTTTAGGGCAGGCCTGGTGGTGACAAAATCACTCAGCGTTTGCTTGTCTGTAAAGTATTTTATTTCTCCTTCACTTATGAAGCTTAGTTTGGCGGGATAGCAAATTCTGGGTTGAAAATTCTTTTCTTTAAGAATGTTGAATATCGGCCCCCACTCTCTTCTGGCTTGTAGAGTTTCTGCTGAGAGATCAGCTGTTAGTCTGATGGGCTTCCCTTTGTGGGTAACCCGGCCTTTCTCTCTGGCTGCCCTTAACATTTTTTCCTTCATTTCAACTTTGGTGAATCTGACAATTATGTGTCTTGGAGTTGCCCTTTTCGAGGAGTATCTTTGTGGCGTTCTCTGTATTTCCTGAATCTGAATGCTGGCCTGCCTTGCTAGATTGGGGAAGTTCTCCTGGATAATATCTTGCAGAGTGTTTTCCAACTTGGTTCCATTCTCCCCATCATTTTCAGGTACACCAATCAGACGTAGGTTTGGTCTTTTCACATAGTCTCAAATTTCTCGGAGGCTTTGTTCATTTCTTTTTATTCTTTTTTCTCTAAACTTCCCTTCTCTCTTCATTTCATTCATTTCATCTTCCATCAGCGATACCCTTTCTTCCAGTTGATCGCATCTGCTACTGAGGCTTCTGCAATCTTCGCGTAGTTCTCGAAACTTGGCTTTCAGCTCCATCAGCTCCTTTAAGCCCTTCTCTCCATTGGTTATTCTAGTTATCCATTCTTCTAATATTTTTTCAAAGTTTTTAACTTCTTTGCTATTGTTTTGAATTTCCTCTCGTAGCTCAGAGTAGTTTGATCGTCTGAAGCCTTCTTCTCTCAACTCATCAAAGTCATCCTCCATCCAGCTTTGTTCCGTTGCTGGTGAGGAACTGTGTTCCTTTGGAGGAGGAGAGGTGCTCTGTTTTTTAGAGTTTCCAGTTTTTTTGTTCTGTTTTTTCCCCATCTTTGTGGTTTTATCTACTTTTGATCTTTGATGATGGAGATGTACAGATGGGTTTTTGGTGTGGATGTCCTTTCTGTTTGTTAGTTTTCCTTCTACCAGACAGGACCCTCAGCTGCAGGTCTGTTGGAGTTTACTAGAGGTCCACTCCAGACCCTGTTTGGCTGGGTGTCAGCAGCGGTGGCTGCAGAACAGCGGATTTTCGTGAGACCACAAATTCAGCTGTCTGATAGTTCGTCTGAAAGTTTTGTCTCAGAGGAGTACCCGGTTGAATGAGGTGTCAGTCTGTCCCTACTGGGGGGGTGCCTCCCAGTTAGGCTGCTCAGGGGTGAGGGACCCACTTTAGGAGGCAGTCTGTCCGTTCTCAGATCTCCAGCTGCGTGCTGGGAGAACCACTACTCTGTTCAAAGCTGTCAGTCAGACAGGGACCTTTAAGTCTTTGGAGGTTCTTGCTGAGTTTTTGTTTGTCTGTGCCCTGCCCCCAGAGGTGGAGCCTATAGAGGCAGGCAGGCCTCCTTGAGCTGTGGTGGGCTCCACCCAGTTCGAGCTTCCTGGCTGCTTTGTTTACCTAAGCAAGCCTGGGCAATGGTGGGCGCCCCTCCCCCAGCCTCGCTGCCGCCTTGCAGCTTGATCTCAGACTGCTGTGCTAGCTATCAGCGAGACTCCGTGGGCACAGGACCCTCCGAGCCAGGTGCGGGACACAATCTCCTAGTGTGCCGTTTTCCAGGCCCGTTGGAAAAGCGCAGTATTGGGGTGGGACTGACCCGATATTCCAGGTGCCGTCTGTTTCCCCTTTCTTTGGCTAGGAAAGGGAACTCCCTGACCCCTTGCGCTTCCCGAGTGAGGCAATGCCTTGCCCTGCTTCGGCTCGCGCACAGTGCGCTTCACTGACTGTCCTGCACCCACTGTTAGGCACTCCCTAGTGAGATGAAACCGGTACCTCAAGCAGAAATGCAGAAATCATCTGTCTTCTGTGTTGCTGGGGCTGGGAGCTGGAGACCGGAGCTGTTCCTATTCGGCCATCTTGGCTCCCACATGCAGCATTTTATAAAGGATCTGCAATCACTACCATCTGTGGCCTCTCCCAGTTTCTGCCTTGCCTCTCTTCCTACTTTTTATATTCGAATCCAGTCCACCCTGATTCTTCTGGAAAAGACACAGTGGCTGATAAATGTTATAGTCATGGCCCTCTTTTTCTACCTTCTCTTTCCTCTTCTTCATCCCAAAGATTTCTAAATTTATTATCCCCAAATTCAAAATATCCCCCCAAAAGAAGGCAGGAAGTCTAATGAAATGTTTGAATCCAATGAACCAATGCATAGATAAAAACAGACTAAGCAGAAGTGCTGCATGGTGATAACTCGCCCAGCTCAACAGGTCAAACTCCCTCAATCTATGCAATATGATAGATACCTCTAAAACACTGACCACAAGAGGTCATATTAGAGAGTGTAAAACACTAAGGTTGATCCTCCTTTTGGGACCTGAGGTGGACTAAGCTATGTGTCTTACCAAGAAAAGGAATCACCACGGAATGTTTTTAATCAGACCCTGAGGAGACAAGAAGTCCCGTTCCTTAGTTTATGAATGGAAACCATGGCACAAGAGAAGTGAAGTAGCTTGCCTGCTAAAAATCAAAAAGTGAGTTAGAAGCAGAACTAGGATAAGAATTCACATGCTCCATCTACCACACCATATCACCTTCACCATCTTCTTGTTCTTTTATTCTCTCTGTTACTTTCTCCTGGGCTGGGCTTTGACCCACAGGAATTTAGGCTAGGATCAGAAGGAGAATGCTAGGGGAGATCCCACATTAACAGTGGCTCTCTTCCCACTTCAGACAGTAAAATAAGCATTAGGTCTTTTCTGAGTGCTCCAAGGTTAGACATAGGTAATAAGCACACTCAGCTGAGTGGTTTTCACAACACTAGATATGAAGAAGCCTCAGGGCTGCTTCTGGAGTGAGCAAGAAGATGCTCAGCCATGCTCCAGAGCCCAGACTCCTTATTTCAGCCAGAACAGCTCAAACTCAGCCATTGTATACCTCACACTTCCTATTAAGGTTCACTTGAACAGAGTCCCCAGCTATGGAACACAACTGATGTACTAAAAATGTACTAGGATTTTGCAAAAGAAGACACGACTTTAAGGATTAGATTATTTTGTTTTGTTTTTGTAAAAATTAAGAACAGTCATTTCACATTTCTGGGCCACAATTTTACTATATATCAGGTGGGTTAACAATTAATTCACAAATGCCAAGTAAAAAAAAGAGACAGTGTATTGCAAATGTGCTTTGTAGCAGTAAAGCCCTTGCAAATCATGAATGTTACCATATGATCCTGTTAGAGACAGGCCCGCAGCTTTATAAAAAGAGGGATGCTGGATAAAAGAAGGCTGACCTTGGAGAGCCTAAGTAACTTACGGTTGGTGTGATTTTATCCTGAGGGGTTCTGGGACTTTCTAGTCCTGACAGTTTTCAGATGAGCTATTAGTTAATTGAGGTTTTGCGCTGAGGATAAATAGAGGGATTGTAGAGGAATTTATATTGTGCATGTGTGTTGTTTGTTTCCTGAGATTCCTGGTACTGAGTCATCACTGTGTATATAAGGCAGACAGGAAGACAGAAGGAGGGAATGCATTTGCAGAAACATACCTACGTGCCTTCCTTTCCAGGCTTATCACTTGCCCTACATTTTCTAAGCTTCAACTGGGTTGAACATTTCCAGTGCCTGGAATCTATATGCTTCAATGCTCTCAAAGGCCTCCTCTGACCTCTCCAGGAGAATACTGGAGCACCTTCCACTAGGCATCCATACAGCCTTGTTCATATATTCATTATCATATTTATCACATATTCTTGTCATTATGGCTTTACACATCTTTTTCTTACAGTAGAAGTCCCTTGTGGTGTGAGAAAGGGTATAAACTGTGTTCCCTTTGATTGTAATCTGCAGTGTCCTGCATTCAGTAGGAGCTTAACAATTGCTGATTTGATGAAGTTTATCAATCAATAAGTAAATTTTAATAACTGATATAAACTAGCTCACAAGGGACTGTGGATTTCCTCAATTTGTAAGCTGGACTCTGACAAACATCCCAATATGGAAGAGTTAAATGATTGAATAGATCACCAGATGGAATACCAGATAGCTAAACTTTTGTGGAATGAGAATAGATGCCCCTGAATTTCATTAGTCTTCAAATATTGGCCCCTATTTCCAATTTTTTTAAAAATATCGTTACTTACTCAGCTGCCTAGATTCCGTAGACTCCCATATGTCTTATTAAATTAAAGGCAAAATCATTAAGGCCAATATAAACTCTGTATGGAACTAGTGAAATGTTAAGTTGCTTCTTTTCTTGAGATCTCCTAGAACTGGTCTGGGAGCACTTAGGGACGAGCTCAGACCTACCTCTCTCAAAGGTAATAATACTCCTGCATATGTTTCCTCCCTATCCAGTCTGATATCTAGTCCTTATCTACCCACTTTCTCTAACTGAGATACAGAGACGGGGATGGAAATGCTGATTAGTAACAGCATGGCATAAGTATTATTTAAGATATAGAAATAGATAACAACAATCTGGCAGAGTGGTAAAAAGTATGGGATCCAGAACAAGATTGCCTGGTTTTGAACCTGAACTCTGCCACTTATGAGCTGATCTGACCTTAGGCAAGTTACTTGGTTTGCTCGTTGGTGAAAATGAGAAGAACCACGTCATCACAGGGTTGTTGTGAGAATTAAGTCAACTTTAATACAGAATATACATGTCTGGCAGATATTAAGTCCTCAACAAATGAAAACAAATACAACATAAAACATTAAAATATGATATAGTAAAATGTGATACAATGCAATAAAATACAATATAATGGCAGGCTGTACCGTCCACAGATGATCGCGACAGTGTCTCTTGCTCACAAACTTGTCTGGAGCCTTACTACAACCCCAACAAAAAAGGTGGAGTCTAACCCCCTGTCCTTGAGCCCAGGTGGACCTCAGTCAACAGTGTATAGTGGAAAGGACACATTATGTCAGTTCTAAAACTAAGTCATAACAATGCTGGCATTTCTACCTTTCTCTCTTGTGATACTTGGCCTTGGAACTCATCCACCATGCTGTAAGAAAGTCCTGTTAGCCTGTAGAAGAACTCACATTAAGAGAAACCAAGGTCCTTACGCACAACTCCAGTCACACATCTAACACCAACCTGCCAGCCATGAGTAAAGCATCTTGAAAGTGAATCCTCTGCACCCAAATCGAGCCACATGGGCTCATTTCACAGAGCAGAGTTAAGCTATTTTCATGGAGTACTACCAAAATTGCAGATATGTGAGTAAGGTAGACATTACTAAGCTTTGGGATAATTTATCAAGCAGAAATAAATGGCTGATACAGATACAGATGGAGATAAAATTGTATTTATATGAACTAGTACTTATCCCTTCTGTCAAAAGAGAGTGTTTGTTTTGCCTCAACCTACACATTAATAATTTAAACAAAGCATACTTTTTTTCTAAAGGTTTTATAGCTTACAAAGAACTTTCATAAAGAAAAGCTAATATGTTCATCAGACGTAAATGAATGTACATGATAATGATAGCTTCATGTTATAAACTAGGTAACCATATATCAAGCTTCCTTTACTTATCACTTGCTCAGGGTGACACAGCCACTCAGAGGCAAATCAAAAGTTGTACATGTCTATCTTTTCACTCCAAATCCAGATCTATATTCATTACATCAAGCTGAAAATCTGTACTAAGTCAGGAGTTTGTGGACTTTGTTCCTACTCATTGTTCAGCCACAACTTCTGGCCTGAGTAAGGCCCTCTACACGCCTTGGACTACTTGAGAAATTGAGGTGGTTAGATCAAAAGACCTCCTAAACCACATTCAGGTACAACTTTCTTAAATTCTGGAGCTCTTCCTACAGCTGTTAGTACCTTTCATTACCTGTTACTCCTTCCAGTTTCTATTCTTCTCATGATACCCCACATGCCTCCTCTGCTTTCTGACTTGACAGATTCTACAAATAAACTTATATTTGCACTAAATCCCTGTGGACAGTAAGTCTAACCTCACTCTCTTTTGTGATAGGTAGGTTTATAAGATTCCCCCCAGTATTCTTACTTACTGGGCTTCACATCCTTGTACAATGCCCTCTTTCTTGGTGTGGGCTAATCCTAGTCACTTACTTCAAACAAACAGACTGTGGTAAGTGTGATGGGCTGTCCCCTCCGCACTTAGGTTTCAAATGATTATGGCTTCCATCTTGTAATCAAACGCTACCTATTGCTTGCTCAACTTCCATGCTTTGATATAGTGAGATGCCACATGGAAAGGCTCCCATGACAAGTAACTGAGGATAGACTCCAGCCAACAACCAGATATAAACTAAAGCACTTTATGCAACTGCCTGGAAGAAATCGAACCGTATAAAAAAATTAAAAACCACCTAAACATGCAAGCTGATCGTTTTCCCGTTGAACCTTCAGATACAAGTGCAGACTCTGAGTCAAAACCTTGATTGCAGCCTTGTGAGAGACCAAGAAGTTGATGGTCCAGCTAAGCCATATAAAGATTCCTGTCTCACCAAGAACAAAGTGAAAATATGTGTTTTCAGCTGCTTGGTTTTTAAGCAATTTGTTGCATGGCAAAAAGAACAAATACTTCTTACTGTGCACTAATAGGGAGATGCTCTGAAAATCACTAAAGGGAAAGACTCACTAAAAATATAAAAGTCTCTCCACCCCTCAATCCCCCAATCCGCCAACATCTCTATCCCAGGGGATTAAAGGCAGGACATGGCCTCTTCTATTTCCGATCATACTAACAGAAACGTAAGCCCTAAGAAATTAAGAGTCCCAGTGAAGACCAGTCACATACTGAAGGAAAGAAATGTCAGAGCTTCACTGCAACAGGCTGAATTGCAAAGAGCAGTCAGACCTGAGGCATGAAAAGAAAAATATCTTAGCAGAATAGAGACAGATAAATGGGGATACTCTGTTCGGACTTCTTCATCAAGGTGAAAGTCATCTTCTGAAACTTCCTTTTAACACTGAGAACACAGACATTGAGAGTGGAAGGCATGAGAAAAGACTAGATTTCGATCTATGTACAAATGTACCTGAGGCTTCAAGAGAGGAGCTGACTCACCTAACACAACCTGCTGGTTACACAACTGGGAAGAGAACCCATTGCTCTTGGCTCAGCTCAACTCCCTTTTCCAAGTCAAATGTCAAAAACAAAAACAAAAACAAAAAATAATGCATTCCAGGCACAACAGCAACTCACTTACTTCAATCTTAATACATGTGATCTGTAGGGTGTCTTGCATAAAATTATGTTATGAGAAAAATTCATAATATATGTTTATGTGTGTGACATCTCACATATACAAAAGTGTTTAGATGCATAAATGGCTAAATGACCAGCTTCTCAATTGTTTACTTTAAAAAGCAAGAGACTAGGAAAAAAAAAAAAATCACAGGAGGGAAATAAAAGGATTCTGTGCACAAGGAGAGTAGTTTACAATGCACTATTTCCTTCCCGAAAACAGTTAGAAAAGTCAATATTTACCCTAGCTGAGAGAGAGAAGGATGTGCCTATCATAAAACACGTGATGTTTAACAAGATATTGCGTGTGGTAACTGGGATGCAAAATAATATTTGTATAGCGCTTTATAGTTTACAAAGCACTTTAATGTACAATGTGTCATTTACTTCTCACAACACCATATATGATAAGCAGAGGAGGTATCAATATCATGGACAAAGAAAATGAGGTTCAGAGAGATCAAACAGTTAACATTCATGTTTCTAGGTATGGCAGAACTAAATTCGGAATTCTAGTTTTCCAAACCTAATAGTTCTTTCAAGAATTGCAGATGCAAGTGTATTATAAATTTGTTGGGAGATTTTAAGTTTTCTCACAACAAAAAATAAATATGTGAGGTAATGCATATTTTTATTAGTTTGATTTAGCCATTTCACAATGTATACATATATCAAATATCATGTTCTACACCATAAATCTATACAATTTTTATTTGTTTTGTTTTTGTTTTTTTTGTGTGTGACGGAGTTTCACTCTTGTCACCCAGGCTAGAGTGCAGTGGTGCAATCTCGGCTCACTGCAACCTCCACCTCCTGAGTTCAAGCGATTCTCCTGCCTCAGCTTCCTAAGTAGCTGGCATTACAGGTGCCCGCCACCATGCACAGCTAATTTTTGTATTTTTAATAGAAAGAGGATTTCACCATGTTGACCAGTCTGGTCTTGGACTCCTGACCTCAGGTGATCCACCCTTCCCAGCTTCCCAAAGTGCTGGGATTACAGGTGTATTTAATACCAATAAAAATAAATTTACAATTTTGAAAGAAAGAATAGCAGGTACAAATCTTTACTTTTTTTTTTTTTTAAAAAACCAGCATCTTCCAGATTCTGTCAATGTACTATGTATTGCAGGGAAAGATACTTCTCTAGGTTATGGTTTTTCCTCCACTAGAAAAAAGACATAAAACTAGCATCCACTTTTGACACTAGAGCAAGCCTTAAGGGTGTGCAGCTACAGAAATGAGAGAATGGAAGAAGACAGTGCTGCTTACAAACATGTGACTGGCAAGAAGCTTTAAAGGGTTCACAAAGTGTGGTCCACACCAGAGCAACATTTGAAATACAAATAATTGAGCCTCACTCCAGCCCTACTGAATTGAAAACATAAGGTAGAGCCCAGTAATGGCATTTAACAAGCCCTCCAAGTCAATCAGATGAACAGTAAACTTAACTATTTACATGCTTTAGTGTCTGGGTAGGTGAAGCATGACAAGAATAACTTACATCAATAGGCCAATGATAGGCTTAGTAAATTGTGACAAATTAATAATTTATGAGTCATAATTTTTGCATTTAAGTGAAGGTTGTTCACTTATCAGAGGAATTATCTTGTTAACCACAGAAACATTCTAGCAATCAACATGTCTTTCAGATGGTAGGACAAGACCATTATGGCTCTAGCTCTAGCTTTTGGCTCCATGCATTAGAAACCAAAGGGTCTGGGCAAAGGACAAGAACAGAGAGATGTCCTCAGATATCGTAAGTAAGATGCCCAGCTGAAAAGAGGTAGATAATCTATTTCAGAGAGTTGGATGGGACATCATGGGCCAAATTTATAAATCAATCTTCTTATATAAAAGCAGTAACTCAGACAATTTAAGAATAAGCACGCAGCTAACAATAAGATCTTCTAATGCATATGGTGCTAAATATGTCAAACACTGTTTCAAGTGCTTTATACATGGAAACTCATTTAGTCCTCATTACAATCCTGGGAGATAGATACTATAATTATCTTCATTATACAGATAAAAGAACTGAGGCACAAAAAGTTTAAGTGACATCCCAGGCCACATATTTAGAGTCAAGGGAGTGTGGTCCCAACATCCATAATTTTAATTACTACAATATATCTTAAACTCTATGAAATTAGTTCCAAATTATCCTGAGCACGATGAATTTGGGTTCAAATTATCTTGAACAACATGAACTTGGTCTTTAAATCTGTGAATACTTCCTTATGTTTGCATATAACAAATCCATATAATTGGGTTGCATATCATCAACTCCAACCGAATGTTAAAACAAAATTTTCTACAGTGAAATAACAAAAGCAAAGAAAGAAATATCAATATAGTTTTTCTTTAATATGGGGCAAAAGTAATACCAACTCAAAGCTAGAATGGGCATGAGAGATCATCTAATTCCACAAGTCCAGTTTGCAAACCAACTGAAAGAAGCCCAGATTGAAAGAAACTCAGGCACTTCTCAGTGTTCACCAAAATTCTACTGATACCCACAGGGGCCAGGTCATGTTCTAAGGTCATTGGAGGTTTCTGTCAGTAACAACTTTAACAAATGAAACATCTATACCAGGTGTCACAGCAAATTGTGCAAAGTCATGATTGAGGCTGAGCAGTTTGCTTTAGGCACAGAAATAATCAATTTAAGGGCCTGGAACAGAATGAAGGTCTTCTGTTCTTCCTTCCAAGTTTTATATGAGGAAACAGAAGACTCCAAGAATGAGAGTTCTTGGAGTTCTGTAACCAACAATGGGAGTACCATGAAATCCTAGCATCATTCAAATCAGTTCCCATCTGTTGCCTAAATTCCTTCCCAGAATTACTGCCAAAATTCATTTGATAATGATGTTGGTGGTGAGACCAACAGTAATAACTGTTTATTATGTACAAGATATTGTATTTTCACATTAAATACACACTTATTATTCCTTGTGGTCCTCATGTCAACTCTGAAATGTGTTATCAACTCAGAACGCTGAGATTTAAAGAGTGTGAATAATTCACCTTGTAAATACCAAAGTGTCATTTTAAATGCTCCAGTGAAGGAAAACTTGCTCTCTTCTCAGGCAGCCTAAGTTGTACTTCAGCTGCCATTACTTTTAGAAAAATATTGACCTTAGATTGCTGACTGCCTTCCTCAGTTCCTAGATATGGGTTTTCATTCTGCTTTCTCAAGCTACACGAGAGTCGGATTCTTCTTGCAAATACTCCCTATACTCCAAACAGCTTCTGTGATCATCCAGCTAGATTTCTTCCTTTTCCCGTTCAGTAAGCATCCTCCATGCGCTTCTTTCTTACCACGTATACTTAAGTACTATAACTGTTAGATTGCATTTTTCCCCAATAGATTGTAAGCTTATTCAGGGTGGAGGCCACTCCCAATGCCATCTGTGTATTCTAGGCAAATTATTCAATACAGAGCCTTTTAAAATAAATTTTTTAGTTAAGACATGATTCACATACCATAAAAATGCCCTTTAAAAATGCACAATTTAGTGATTCTTAGTATATTCAAAGAATTGTGCAGCAAATTCCAGAATACTTTAATCACATTTCCAAAAGAAATCCTGTACCCATTAGTAGCCACTCTGTATTGTCCCCTCCCTCTGGCCACTGGCAACCACTAATCTTTCTGGGTCTCTGGATTTGCCCATTCATATAAATGGAATCATAAACTGTGGTTGCTTGTGTCTGGTTTCTTTTGTATAGCATAATGTTTCCCAGGTTCGTCCATATTGTAGCACGTTTCAGAGCTTCGTTCCTTTTTATGGCTGACTAATATTCAATTGTATGGATACACCACATTTTGTTTATCCATTCACCAACTGATAGATAATTGGTTGTTCCCACTTTTAGGCTGTTATGAATCATGTTGCTATGAACATCTCTATACAGGTCTTTGTGTGGTCATATATTTTAATTCCCTTGGATACATAAATAGGAATATAATTGCTTGGTCATGTGATAACTATGACCAATTTTGAAGAATTGACAGATTGCTTCCAAAAGGGCTATGCCATTGTACAACCCACCAGCAATGTATGATGTTTTCAGTTTCTCTACCACATTGCCAACACATGTTGTCTTTTTTTATTATAGCCACCTTAGTGAGCATGAAGTGATATCTCATTGTGGTTTTGACTTGCATTTCCTTGATCACTAAATATGTCCAGCATCTTTTCCTAGGCATATTATCCATTCGTATATTCTTGGGGAGATGTTCATTCAGATACTTTGTTTCTTACTTAGTTGGGTTGTCTTTTTCTTAATGAGTTGTAAGAATCTTAATATATTCCAGATATAAGCCCCTTAACAGATACATGATTTGCAAATTCCATGGATTGTTTGTTCACTTTCTTGATGGTGTCATTTGAAGCACAAATTTGGTTAATTCTGATGAAGTCCAACTCATCTATTTTTTCTTTAGTTGTTTGTGCTTTGATGTCATGTTTAAGAAACCACTGACTAACCCAATTTCATGAACCTCACTTCTATATTTTCTTCTACAAGTTGTATAGTTTTATCCTTTACATTTGTGTCTTACGATATGAGGTAGGGAGTCCAGCTTTACTCTTTGTAGATATCTGGTTGTTCCGGCATCATTTATTGAGAAAACTATTTTTTCCCTGTTTGAATGTCTCAACACCCTGTTGAAAATCAATTGTCCATAAGCATAATGGTTTATTTCTGGACTCTCAATTCTACTCCATTGATCTTTATGTATATCTTAGGCCAATATCACACTGCTTTATTTCTGTCGTTTGAAAGAAAGTTTTGAAACTAGGAAGTGTGTGTCGGAAACTTCCTCATCTGTTTCAAGATGATTTTGGCAATTCTGGGTCTCTTCAACATCCGTGAATTTAAGGATGTTTGTCAATTCTTACAAAGAAGCCAGCTTAGATTCTGATAGGGATTGCTTTTCATCTATCGATCAAATTGAGGAGTATCCCACTTAACAATATTACATCTTGCAACTAGTCAACAGAAGATGTCTTTCCATGGATTTAGGGCTTCTTTAATATCTTTGAACAAATCGACAGAGACTTTGTATTCAATTAGTAATCAGTGAATAAAGGAATAAATGAGTGAATAAGCCAAAAACATAAACAAAAAGGAGCATCCAGATGGCTCTTGGAAATACATACACAATGGCCACTGTCTTGAATCCCATCTCACTTCTCAAAAAGCCACTGTTAATTAGTCACAGCTTTCAAAATACTGATTTCAGCCCCTTTTTACATAACTTTTGTCATAAAATCTATTGTTTCTTTTTCTTTCGCCCATGTGATACGATCAATAATGCTAGAATGGCAATGGTCCTGAAAGATACATCTTTATCCACCCTTCCTTCAGAAGGCACTCAAGGAAACATGTGCTAGTACAGCTGCAAACAGACCACTCTGATTTTCCTATCTTTCCTTCCTTCCTGGTTGGGAGATCTCATTCACAAGTGACTGTGGGTCAACAAAGTTAAACATCATAATTTTAGCTATGCTAGACTAGATGATGGGAGAAAAAGCTCTAAAATTAATATTACATAGAATATTAAGTCATCCAGGATGCTGTTCATAAAAATTGTTTCCTGGCTTGGACTGCCTTGGTAAGCATCAAATTAACAAAAGTTGGCCATTTGGGAAATAAAACATAACTCTGTGTTGGCTGGGTGATGGAGACAGCCAAGAAGAAGATTCCTGAATGGTAAAGAAGCTTAGCACCTCTAGCAGTATCTAAGAAGTAACATTTTTCAGCATTTTCATATAAGCAGTACAACATCCAGATGAAATTAGAAAGAGTTCAAGACATTTCACAAATGATTTACTTTATGGGTTCATATATCTGACTACACAGGCTTCAAGCTTTATTGTTTCTTCAACTCGTTTCTTAAAAGGAACAAGTAAATATTATATCTTTTTAACCCACTTTAAATCTTATATTTTATTTACACCAGCAGAATATGCTACTTTAATGGACCCATTGTTTACCATCAATATAAGCAAAGAATCCATTTAAAATTCAATACTCTCTTTTTAAAATTGTCTGAAGTTTAGATATATTTTTAAGATGTTTATAGGCAAATATATGTGTATGGACACAAAGTTTATTTCCATTTAAAAAGCATGACTTAGATTTAGACAATTAATTAGTTATGAAATGCTTTATAATTGGCATATATTTATCACATTCCAAATACTGGGTCAAGAGGTATCAGAAATAAATTGATAAAGGAAGGAGGAGGTGAATCTTAGAGGCTTCTTTTAATGAAGCAGAGCTTCCTGGCAGTAAACACAAAAAATTCATGTAATATGGCCAGGTGCAGTGGCTCACGCCTGTAATCCCAGCACTTTGGGAGGCCGAGGCGGGCAGATCACCTGAGGTTGGGAGTTCGAGGCCACCCTGACCAACATGGAGAAAACCTGTCTCTACTAAAAACACAAAAATTAGCCAGGCGTGGTGGCACATGCCTGTAATCCCAGCTACTCAGGAGGCTGAGGTGGGAGAATTGCTTGAACCCGGGAGGCAGAGGTTGCGGTGAGCTGAGATCATGCCATTGCACTCCAGCCTGGGCAACAAGAGCGAAACTCCGTATCAAAAGAAAAAAAAGAAAATTCATGTAATAATTATACAGGTGTTTTTGTTGATCTTGTTGTTTTCTGAAAAAAAGAAGCATATATCAGCACATTAGCTAAGTAACTTCTTTCCTGTCACTGAATATAAGGAATTTATCATATTGGTCTTTATTTAGGAAATAGTAACATAATGGTCCTCTGTTTTCTTCAGTTCTGTGGAGAATATAGAAAAAGACTTGATATTTCTTTCTTATGTTGTCTCAACAGTAACAGAATGGATATAATATTGAATTATACTCCATGATAACATCATCTTCTTAACAAAATACATTGTCATCAAGTGATATAAGGCAATATAAAAGTATAGCTGAAAATTTTAGATGAATCATTGGTTACCGTTAGGTTGCTCTTATAAAAAAATATCCACTTTGGCCTCACTTATTTTTCTTAATGCAAATACCTGTTCTATATTTTAAAAAAATCACAAAGCAGCTATAACTTTGTCATGCACTAACTCTATATCTATTACTGATTGGCTTTTCTAGCATATTTCTAGAATGGAAATGTAAAGATTTGAAGATAATATTTATTTATTCAGCAAAAATAAATTTGTATGCTTCTCATGTGCCAGAAAACAAATGATAACCTTGCCTCAGGGACTTCACAGTCTGGTACTCATCACAATTATTTCTTTGTTATCCAAACTGAAGTCATTTTATACCTTTCTACTGTTCCTATAAGGTATACTCTGTTACGTAAAGCTTTCAAAAGTTTTACTTTACATTGAAATATTTGTGACTCAATACAATGAAACATAATTCAATCCCCTTCTGTAGTCTGGAACCTCAACATGACCCCATAACTTAGGTGCATATTGGGGTGTGAGTGCAGGACCCAAAGCAGAGAGACCAAAATGCGCAAATGGTTCTGTCCGCCTTTGTAAATGAAAACTGTAACTGCTGGCTCAACAGCAATACGTGCTCACTTTGTGTATTTCATTTCACAGTTCCAGCTTACAGATTCATAACGAAATATGTATGTTCAAATTATGCAACATAAACTATAGTTTTGTCTTTATAGTTAATATATCCACTGAAAGGCAGTGTTTAACTTTACTGGTAATTTTTCCATCGTGTGAAAAGAACCTTAGCAGTTACATTCCAATGTGGTATTTTGTGTGGAGGGCAAACCAGTTACTCAGCATGAAAAACTGTGATATGTAGGATGAGTTATTAACCACCTCCAACCTTCTGTCTAGAGATCATCCTTATTATCACTATACTCGAGTTTGGCTATAAAGTATATAAAGAAGTAGACGTCAAAATGGACAAAACAATGACTACAGATTATCTGAGACATGGCTTTTTCTCTTAAAACACAACAATCCTACATATTTGCCGTGGTTATATCTAGTCATCTTGAGTTAAAAAAAATAGCTAGACTTGTGTTTTCTTGTTTATTTGCTTTTTAAATCAAAAAAGAAAAGAAAAGAACTATGGGTTTTCATACTAACACTACTACCAAAATAGATATTTAAACAGTGGGAGAGGAAGAAGGAAATAGAGAAACCAGTCCTAACAAGAACACTCTTTAATTTTGCAAATGTGATGTGTGCTTCTGCATAGACATAGGACTAATTATTTCCACTAAGATACTGTTGTAAAATAGAGAAACTCAACAGGCAGCTTTGTTCGTTTCTTTTTAAACCGACGCTGGATTGAGTGATTCGGTGTAATGTAACATAATCATCTTGGAGCCAAGGACTCATCAAGGTCAAACAAACAAATCACAGTTAGAGGCTACCACAAGGGCCATGGCTAGAGAACCACAGAAGACAATCCCCTCCCACGCTTTAGCTGAATGAACACCCCATGGCACTGAGCGGCTATCTGCTCAGCTGCCCTCCCCTATCCCCACCAGGAGCTAAGATACATTCAGAGCCAGCTCTTACACTGGGACAAGTGAAATGAATATTTTTGTGCAAAAGCTTTGTAGAGGTGCAATGCAAGGTAGATTTTTAGGCTAAATTTCCACTTTGAAAATGTTACATGGCACTCAAAACAAAATTTACTTAAAGCTAATGTTGATTATGCTCATTACATATGACACAAACACATCATCTTCTAGAAAAATGATGAGGTATAAATGTTATTGAAATGCAATTATACCATCTAAAAATTAATTGCCTGTCATAAAAGTCATGGCATGCAACTCTGAGTCAGCTAACCACTCCTCCACCCCCAAATCATTGTTATTTAACTGTTGAAGTTTTCTGGCGGGTACAGGCTAATTCAAAACAACACAGATCCTCTAAGTAAAACATGGGCATTGTGAAGAATAAGATCCCTTTCTCTTTTAAAATGGTGTTTTGCACATTTTATTTTACGGTATTCCACTTAACATCATACACCAGAGGTTTCTACAAGGTTTCAACTTTTACCATAGCTCTCAAAGAAAGTTATTATTAAGCAGACAATGCCAATAATAGACAAATCCATTTCTCAGCAAATCATGAAAGGCTCCTAAATTTTTCCTAAGAGAATATAGGAGGAGGAAGATGCCACTATCCACACCTATTTTCTTTTTCAACAGAGTATTTATTACCCAGTTCCTATCTCAAGTCCCAAGCAGCCTTGCCAGAAACAGCAAAGTCTCTAGTCTGCAGGGACAGTCTATGTCTCATCACACAGTATCAGCATGTTGTAGCTTTCATCTCCCAGAAGCCTACATGTTTGGCTTGCATTGAATAATATGAAATATTAAACATTTTATTACTAATTAATCTCCCCTGCAGCTCCTTATGGCGTTTGCAAGCTAGAACACAGAACACATGAAAAGGGAAGATCCAGGGCACCATAAGACTCCACCCTGATTACACTGCACCCAAGCCCTCAGACCACATGAATTCTTATAGAAAGCTCTAAATACAACACACATATACCTGAAATAATTTCTCAGGTTGCCTCATATATTATTGCTCTATGAAAGGAACCCAGTGTGGGAATGCTGGGACTGCAGCTAACGATGTGTCCATATGACCACACAGCATTTCGGTACTCAGTTTCCAAATAGACTAAGAAGTTAGAATAGTTTTTAAAGTGAGGAATTAAATATATCGTTTATAGGATGAACAGCCTTCAGAAAGGACCAGCCCTCAACCTTCAAAGGCCTGGAGTTTTAAAACAAACTCCAGACACAAGCTAACAATCCCAAAATGAAATGGGAATGACTGTGTGAGCTGTTGTTTTGAGCCAACATCTTATTTCTTGTAGCTTTAGCATACTATTCTATCTCTTGAAAAGGGGGAATGGAGTGTAGTTACCCTGCCCATTTTTGAAATAACAAAAAGGAAGCACAAACTGGTAATGTGGACAGGTTCACACAAATGGAGCTCCTTTCAGAGAGGGGACCTCAGGGAATCAAGAAGCCGATGCTCTTCCTGTTGGCAAACTTGGAGACGAGGCTATCAAACTACGCCCCACCCTATTCTTATTTTCAAAATATCTCCAAATTTTTCATATTAGTTGAAGAAGAAAAACTCACCTCTTTTCTCTATGCTACTCACAGAACACTTCACTTCTATCGATTGATTGATTGATTGATTGATACTGATTGAGACAGAGTTTTTCTCTGTTGCCCAGGCTGGAGTGCAGTGGCACGATCTTGGCTCACTGCAACCTCTGTCTCCCGGGTTCAAGCAATTCTCCTGCTTCAGCCTCTCGAGTTGCTGGGATTACAGGCGCATGCCACCACCCCCAGCTAAGTTTAGTTTGTTTGTTTTTAGTAGAGCTGGGTTTTCGCCCTGTTTACCAGGCTGGTCTTGAACTCCTGACCTCAAGCAATCCACCCACCTCAGCCTCCCAAAGTGCTGGGATTCCAGGTGTGAGCTACCACGCCTGGCCAGAACACTTCACTTCTGGCACTAAATGTGACGGTTTTTTCATACATCAACCAATTCTCTGATATCAGATGGGTGGCTTACGACTCAATTCAGTTCTGACACAATCTACCTGGAGTTACTACTGCAGATCTCACAGGTTAAGAGTTCAAGTCCCACAAGACTGTTTCCACTTCATATGTCAATTACAAGCTGTGGTGGTGGGGCAGAGTAGGGGTGGTCACCAGTTACCCAGACTTCTGTCTGATTTGACTACAAATTGGGATTTGCCATTATCCCCTTCCCAAGTTTGATAATACGCTAGAATTGCTCATGAAACTCACAGAAATGCTTACTTACATTTACTAGTTTATTATAGAGGATATGATAAAGGATAAAGATGGACAGGCAGATGATGAAGTGCACAAGGCCAGATCCAAAAGGGTCCTGGGTATAGGAGCTTCTGTTACCATAGAGTTGGTGTATGCCACCCTCCTGGCATAAAGATGTGCTCAACAACCTGAAACCTCTCTGTACTTCAGGGATTTTTATACAGACTTCAAAACATTCAAAACATAGGCATGATTTGTTACTCATTCAATCTCTAGCCCCTTTCTCATCCCCAGAGGATGAGAGGTGGAGATTAAAGTTCCAAGCTTTGAATCATTGCTTGGTCATTCTGGTGACCAGCCAAAATCCAGGAGCCCACCAAGAGTTGCCTCATCAAAACAATAGATATTTCCATCACTCAGGAAATTCCACATAATTCAGTAGTTCTGAGTTGGGAACCAAGGTCAATAACAAAATAATGTTAGAACAAAAGATGCTACCAGCACCCCTATCACCTAGGAAATTATAAGGATTTACAAACACTGACTGAGAAACTGGAGGAGAAAAATATATTTATATATTATTTCTTATTATTTCACAGTATCACACTAGTCTAAATGAGGATAGTGAAAGCCCATTTAATCAATTCAAAAGCAACTTGATTCAAAAACTACTATATCTCCAGCTACCATGAAATATTAATGTAAGATAATTTATTTGAAAAGTATTCCAAGTCACTTAGTCATCAGCTCCAATCCTACCAAACTTACTTGGGGAAAAAAAGACAGCCCTGTACTAGAAACTAGAAGATGAATACTGTACCGTAACTCTGATAAAAGAAGGAAAACAAAAATCATAAGTTCATGACTGATCTCTTGTCTTCTAAGAAATAGACAGAATTTCGTTCCAACCCCTGCATAGCTTCCAGAGGCTAAGCTGTACTTATACTAATAAATCATGCCTACCTAATGGGTTGGGTTTAGATATATACTAGCTTAAAGATGTTACAACGTCATAAGTTTTCTGTTTACCTTTGAAGTACGTCATTGATATGCCTAACTCTCTGTTATGTGTTTGAGACATATTTTAAAGAAGGTGCCATAAAAGAAAGACTTTTTGGAATAAACCAATTGTGTTACTAAAGGAAGACAAACTCTCCCCTGGTTGTTATCATCAAGCTGGGCCTTTGTGTCATGGTTTGGGGAAAGTACAAAGAATCACTGAAACTGTCTCTAAATGAGCCTCCTTGAGCGTGTTCTTTCCCTCTCTGGGCAAAAGCTTTCAATTTATAAAGTAAGAGTTTGGCTAAGTGACCTGGAAGGCCCACTAAAGCTCTGATATTCTATGATCACATTTTGTCTGCAATTCACTCCAGGATCACCTCTGAACTTTTCACATCAGTTCTTCTAAAACTACTTCCTGACAAACACATTTAAAATGTTTAGAAATTTTAGTTTCAAACACTAATGCAGTTTGATTGCATAATTCCATGCAGTGTCATGGAGGATTTTTTTATAAAGTAGATGTAAGCTAAAGTCATTACCCCAAAATCACTGCAGCCAGTTAACACTGTTGCTATCCCCCCGTAAATTTCTCTAACTATAAAAGCCCTTGGGCATCAAAAGGGCTACTTAGGTACTACTAAGTAAGTTTGAGTTTTTCAGCAGTAATCCCATTTACACTTTATATACCCTATTCGACAGACTTATTCTTCAAATAATATTCACTTTCCACATTCCTTGACTTTCTTACCCTTATTATTCTTGCACCTTGAATCCCATGCCCTTCCTGTAACACTTTAAGCCAAGTTAGCTCAAATACTGCCTGCTCTATGCCGTCCTCTCTGACACTGAAAGGTATAAGGTACAATGTTGGTATTCCTGTGTTTTATCTCCCAATAATTTTGACACATGGTGATTTACTTGACAGTTTAAGTAGCACATCGAAGCCCTTCTTCTGTGTCCCTTTGGGTTACTTATCGGCTTACCTCTTCCGTAAGATTAAAAATCACTCTAAAGGAAAGACCTGTTGATACTAACCTTTAAATCTCCAATGACTGATCCAGAGAAAGATGTCATCAAATGTTAAGTGAATGAATCAATGAATATGTGGAATTAAGCCAAATTTCCAAAATCAATATAGGGATTAGTAAGTGAACAGAACTAAAGTCAGAAAATCTGGGAGTGGAAAATATTCCCCAGAATAAAAGGAAGAAAATGCTTTAGCAAACCCTATTTTCAAGGACTCAGACATTTTTCAGACTTGGTATGAGAATGGAGCTCCTTGGAATCTCTTACTATATAAACATTCCACATATATATCATTTTCCCTAGACCATGAGTCAAAGCAGCCTTCCAAAGATGATGGACATGGATTCAAAAAAGCTTACAACACATGTTTGACTAATGAGAAATCACAGACCTACTAGCCTATTTTAAGTAGTCAGGTGATTCGATAGGTTTTGAAATTTGCTTTGAACAAAAATAGAAACATCAACGTTGGGCATTAACGGTCTACGTTTCTAGGACTTTCCAAGTACCTTTTAATTATAACACATCACAGTCGACTACAGACATCATCTTCTCTTGGCACATACGTTTAATATTTTAAGTGTGTGATTATTGTTCTCACAGCCTATAATTATGTTAACCAATAAATATTAACACATCTAATTCAATTCCACCAGAGGGAAGACAATTCAAAAGGATGAGATATATCTCCCAATTAACTCTTGCTTTGTTAAATCATAGTAATAGAAAAAAATTAGAATGGATCATCCTTTAATTTCTGAATGGAACAGGCACATTGAAAGTGTATTTTACCATAATTATGAGCTTATTCTACTTAATGGCCATTAGAATTAAAATTTTTAACCTTCTGAATTTTTTTTTTTAAATGGGAAAGCCACATTCAAGAGACAGTGTCACTCAGATGACTGATGCCAGCTTTTATCGATGGTAAAAATGAAGACAAAACCTGACACCCTCAATCTGGTGTTTAGAACTTAAAATCAAGCACAAGCCAAAATTCAAAGTCCAGTTGTGCTCACGCAGTGCTCAAACATATGGCCAAGGAGAAACCATTAATCTTCTTGGTGAGTCTTAGTATAATCATCCCTGAAAGAAGCACATCACGCACATCTCAGAACTGTGATATCTATATCTCACTCAAGTGAGAATATATGTGAAAGTGCTTCACAATCAGTACTGTCCAAATATCAGTGATGATGAATTTGTGTGCTCAGAAAGATTCCTCAAACAAAACGTAGCTGCAGAATAAGCCTATTAAAATGCAATGGTTTATGAGAGGCATGTATAGACACAGCCTTCAAGAATGAAGGTTGTATTAAACAATAGACCTCAAAGCATGACCTCCTCAGTGTCTATTAGGTTATAAGGATTTAGGGGAGGAAAAAAAAATTTAAATGAAAACTCTGTTTAAAAAACAAAAAGTGGGGGAGGAGGGGCGGGGCACGGTGGCTCATGCCTGTAATCTCAGCACTTTGGGAGGCCAAGGTGGGTCACTCACGAGGTCAGGAGATTGAGACCATCCTTGCCAACATAGTGAAACCCCGTTTCTACTAAAAAATACAAAAAATTAGCTGAGCATGGTGGCACCCACCTGTAAGTTTGGCTAAATGACCTGGAAGGCCCACTAAAGCTCTGATACTCTATGCTCACATTTTATCTGCAATTCACTACAGGAATATGTCTGAACTTTTCACATTTGTTATTCTAAAACTACTCCCTGACAAACACATTTAAAATGTTTAGAAATTTTAGTTTCAAATATTAAAGTAGTTTAATTGCATAAATCCATGCAGTGTCATGGAGGATTTTTTATAAAGTAGATGTAAGCTAAAGTCATTACCCCAAATTTACTGCAGCTAGAAACACTGTTGCTATCCTCCCCAAATTCGGGAGGCTGAGGCAGGAGAATGGCTTGAACCCAGGAGGCGGAGGCTGCAGTCAGCCAAGATCGCGCCACTACACTCCAGCCTGGGCGATAGAGTGAAAACCCATTACAAAAAAAAAAAAAAAAAAAAAAAAAAAAAAGCAAAGGGAGCACAAAAAAGCACTTGGGCATGATACTGCTGAGTCCAGTGCCAAAGTCAGTGGCCTTCCTGTCTTCAGATATGAGATGAGATTTGGGGCATTTGCTTGTGTAGAATCAAAAAAATTGCTGAACATCAAGCAATGGTCAGAAAGTATGAAGAGTGGTTTGCTGGAGAGCATTTTTCTGACCTGGGCTCATTTCCTGCATCATTCTAGAGTTGGTCTTATTTCCTATGTTCCTTTTTCAGAATGAATTTTAGATTTCCCAGATTGAGAACCTTCAAATAATCCCATTATCTACAAAAGACAGATTAAAATCATAATCTGGCATTTAAACATGTCTACATGCTGTCTGTAGGAAACTACCAGATTTATATTCTCTCTCTCTTTTTTTTTTTTTTTTTTTTTTTTTGAGATGGAGTCTCCCTCTGTCCCCAGGCTGGAGTACAGTGGCGCAATCTTGGCTCACTGAAACCTCCGCCTCCCGGGTTCAAACGATTCTCCTGCCTCAGCCTCCCGAATGGCTGGGACTACAGGCGGGCGCCACCACGCACAGCTATGTTTTGTATTTTTAGTAGAGATGGGGTTTCACCATGTTGGCCAGGCTGGTCCCAGACCTATATTCTACTACAAGCCTTCGAAGGCTTCATCTGCAGCCATCTGGTTGCTTACAGATCTCTAAATGCAGCCTTGGTGCTTTCAGCCCTGTGGCTCAGGCTATTTCCTGCTGCTGTCTCGAACAATACAATTCCACTCACCCATCCAGATGAAAATGCAAGTCTTTTGATAAGAATTATCAGACTGTGTCACCTTCAAAAGAATATATCACTATCTTCTTTAAGCTCCTGCAGTATAGGCCATAGCGTCACGTATAACATTACAGGCTATTAGAAGATTACAACGGAGTCCTATTTCTCTTCCTCTCAACTATCCACTTTTCTGCCTCATCAGTTCCCCTAAAAGACCACAGTGCCTTCTACAGATGAGGAGCTCAGGACACATTTACAGGGACAAAGTACATTTTTACTGCTCACAGGATGGATAGAGCCAAGAGCAGGATTAGTGAGGAAGAGCTAAGTGGTAGTATATTTTGCCATGAATCCCCACATGGCTGATAATTCCATTATATGTTTAGAAAAGGTACAGGGAATGTATCTAAAGAAGACAGCAGCTAGGCACAGTGGCTCACGCCTATAATCCCAGTACTTTGGGAGGCCAAGGCGGGCAGATCACTTGAGGTCAGGAGTTCCAGACAAGCCTGGCCAACATGGTGAAACTCCATCTCTACTAAAATACAAAAATTAGCTGGGCGTGGTGGCGGGCACCTGGAATGCCAGCTACTCGAGAGGCTGAGGCAGGAGAATTGCTTGAACTCAGGAGGTGGAGGTTTCAGTGAGCTGAGATTGCGCCACTGCATTCCAGCCTCAGCAACAGAGAGAGACTCCATCTCATAAAAGAAAAAAAAAGAAGAAGAAGAAGAAAGTGCTGCCACCTTATGAGCAGTTAAGTATTGAAATAACTGACAGCAGAGAAACAAGACTGGTTCTTAATTTAAGAAAGGAACCATTGTAAATACAGAAGCTGCCATTCAAGAATTGGAGTGAGGCTCAGAGGCTGTATGCACTCTCACTTAGTCAAGCAAATGTCACGCAAGAGTCAAACAGCACAGCGACAATACTGCTTGTCCAGCGTTTGCAGCTACAGTTCCGATGGCTGTCTTCCGAGGAATTGGAAGCCCTGAAACAGATTTGCCACAACCCTTTCAAGACTTCAGAGAGGCAGGGAATGATCACTAACAGTGGAGGATCAGCTTCTGGAATGCAGATATTAAGTGAAGATGCAGCAAAATAGCCAAGCTCCAACGTAGGCAAAAATAAAAAAATAAAAAAGCAAAGAAAAACTAACAAGGCACCATTTGCACTTACAAAACACAGATTAATTGCAACCATCAAATTCTAGTGAACTTGAGGAGAAACTGATATACTCAAACTAACTGGTAGTACCAGTATAAACTATTCACAACCTTAGGAAAGAAAAGTAAATAAAGTGGTCACATTCATCAGTGTAGCAACCCCACTCCTAGAAATCTGAGGCCAGAAAATAACCCCAAAGAAAATATACACAAATATGTCCCTTGTAGCATTATTTATAACAATGACAAAAATAATGAAAACCACCTCAATATCCAACAAAAGTAGTTTCTTTGCAAAAGACATAGCCCTTCACCCTAACCTTGCATAGCCAAGCTAAGTCATATTTGTGAAAACTATAACAACATGTAACAAAATATCCATATAGACAAAGCTGTAAGAAGAGCAAGGCAATGGAATAAGAGATTTACTTTTTTATATAACATTTTAGTATGATGTTGTGTTATTTTTAAAGAAAGTACTCAGAGTCAATTTAAGAAATTTCTGCCAGTTGACTAACACATGTTGATATTAAATAAAAAGGCAACTTAAATCATTGACTCTAAGAAGATCAAGAAAGAATAAAAGGGCCGGGCATGGTGGCTCAGGCCTGTAATCTCAGCACTTTGGGAGGCTGAGGCAGATGGATCATGAGGTCAGGAGTTCGAGACCAGCCTGACCAACATGGGGAAACCTGGGCTCTACTAAAAATACAAAAATTAGCCAGGTTTGGTGGCAGGCGCCTGTAATCCCAGCTACTCAGGAGGCTGAGGCAGGAGAATTGCTTGAACCCAGGAGGCGGAGGTTGCAGAAAGAAAGAAAGAAAGAAAGAAAGAAAGAAAAAGAAAGAAAGGGAGAGCGAGCGGGCGGCAGGAAGG
Source organism: Hylobates moloch (assembly GCF_009828535.3). Classification (NCBI taxonomy): domain Eukaryota; kingdom Metazoa; phylum Chordata; class Mammalia; order Primates; family Hylobatidae; genus Hylobates; species Hylobates moloch. The sequence goes on along the minus strand of NW_026652288.1, from coordinate 97,993,934 downwards.
AAGGAAGGAAGGAAGGAAGGAAGGAAGGAAGGAAAAAAGAGCTCTCAGATGCAGCATGTTCTTTCTGATAAGAGTAGAATATCTGGGAATGGCTGTGTGGAGACGACTGTGGGCTGCACTAACCTGTGGAGGCCGAGGCTTATAGGGGGAGCTGCACTCAAGGTCAGCCAAGATGCTGGTCAAGGAGTCAATCTCAGCGTCCAGGCTGGAGCGCCTCTCCTCAAGTGTCTTGCCTCCAGGATTTCCCTGTTGGAAGCAACGCAGACATGTTAATAAAGGAAATTTCCACGGATATCATTATAAGTTCAAATTTCTGAAGTTATAATGTGGCTTTGTCAAAATTTTTCTGCACCTCTTTTTTTTTAAATTAAGCTTTCATAAAATCTCAGTGAGATAGGCTGAAATAGAATTATCACTTTGTGACAGATATGAAAACTGAAAAATAAAAGATGATGTTTCTCAGGTCACACACTTATTTAGCAGTTTTGTCGTTGTCATTGTTTAAAATAAGTATACAAGTAAAGGAAAATAAATGTCTCCATTCCTGCACTTAAAGAACAGAACCAGCTGAAGAGAGCTCACGAGCTCTTGGTGTTTAGACACCACTGCCTAGAATAATATTTATTGAAGTAGCAAGGAGCAGGGAAGGAACACTGACATTCCAGAAAGAGGAATCAGCACTTGAAGACATTGGAGCATGAGAGTGCTTGGAAGTCTCAGGTCCAGGGGTATTAGGTATGCACGTGTGCGAGAGATGGCAAGACCCAAGGGATGCACCTAGAACATGAAGTGGAAAGAGACCCCTTAGTGTTCTGCCAAGGGGCTGCAGAGGAAGAATGTGGCAGTGAGCACGGACAGTGAAGTCAGGATCTCTGGATTTCGTATGTCAGAGCCTCATATTACCTGCAGTCAGAATCAACAGGAGAGTAGACGGCAATAACATCGACACAGGGTGTTTCCAGGAATTATGATCAGGTTTGGGAAAAAGAAGCAAAGAATCTGTCTAGAGTTAAAAGCAAGGATGTATAAAATGAGATGACCCTAGTATTTGGAGGCAGGGTGAAGTAAAAAAATAACCTTTTGAAGTGACAATTTAATGATGATCATATATGAGTATGGAAGAAGCTCTTAAAACTTCATTAAGAGACCAAAGTGTATTTTCAGCAAGATTCAATGGCAATACAATAGTGGAAAGTTACAATAATCTAATCAATTCTACTGGACTTGTCTAAGGACGTAAAATATCAAGAGAGTATCTAGTGTCTGCAAGAGTTTAGAAAAAGCATTAACCAACCAAGAAACTACAATATCTTCAATAAGAACAAGTAGGGTGCCATGACAGGGTAGCACTAAATCTTATAACCCTTGAAGTCAATCTGTCGTTTTAGTGAATGAATATGTTGAAGCAGGTGTAAAGGGTAACGGCCTGTGAAGACCACTAGTTCCATATGCCCTAATAGCTTACTCACCAAACCACCTTACCTGAGTCTTGGAGCTTATTTAACTTTCTGTGTAAAAGAAACATAATGGGGTCTGGTGTTTTGGTCATTCTTTTGTGAATTTAGTCAGCTTGAGTTAATCCTTCCTGGGCCTGATCTCTCTCAAGCACAGTAACATCAACTGTCTATGAAGTTGTGGCCCAGGTCCTTGGAACCAAACCTACCTCAAGAGGCAGTTGGCTTCCTTGTTTGTGAGCCCTCTTTAAACATGGATTTCAGGCCGGGCGCGGTGGCTCATGCCTGTAATCCCAGCAGGTTGTGAGGCCGAGGCGGGTGGATTATCTGAGGCCAGGAGTTCAAGAGCAGCCTGGCCAACATGCTGAAACTCGTCTCTACTAAAAATACAAAAATTAGCTGGGCGTGGTGGCAGGCCCCTCTAATCCCAGATACATGGGAGGTTGAGGCAGGAGAATCGCTTAAGCCCTAGAGGCGGAGGTTGCAGTGAGCCAAGATCGTACCACTGCACTCCAGCCTACATGACAGAGCGAGACTCTGTCTCAAACGTATATATATACACACACACATATATACGTGTATATTTATGTATATATACGTATATATGTACGTATATATGTATACGTACGTATACGTATATATATACATACATATACGTACGTATACATATATATGCATATATATGTATATATATATACGCACACATGTACACACACACATACACAGACACACACACACATATATATCGTTCACATTATGACATTATCTAAAACAGCCACCATGATTTTCTCCTTCTGGATGTATTATTATGACCCCTCTACATTACGTCATGTTATTTCCCCTACGCTTTTAAATTTACTTTTTAATAATATCTACCATCATGTGTATTTTTCTGTTTATTTTCAGTCTCTCACCTGGAACATATAAGCTTCATGAGAAGCTTTGTCTGTTTTGTTCCTGTTTCCTTGGACTCTCGTTCAAGACCTAGCCCAAATATGTTTTCAGTAAGTATTTTTGAATAAATAAATCAATGAATAATGACAGACTGTGAAATAGGCAGCAACCTTTCTCATAGCACTATCTTTTGGGTAAACACAGTTAGAAGTACAACAGTAAGCAGTGGATACTCTAGAATTTGATATAAAAAGGAAACCAAAGAGGTTCAGTGTCCATCTGTGGATGCACACACATGCTCACACTGGTAAGTATGTGTGTATTACCAAGCTGGACGGCCCAGATTTGAAGGCTAGCCTTGTGAAATTGAGAGATTTTCTTCAACTCTCTTGTCATAGCCAAAAATAGAAAAAAGAGTGACATGACAGGTTGGTTGAAATTTAGACTTTTCCGAGTCTGAATTTCCAGTCTGATTAAACTGTTTAAGACCAGCAGGTCTGTATACCGGAAACAGATGTTTTCAAGGTGCTAATCCCTCTATCAGAGGAGATTTCATGTTTATCTCAAAGGGCAGTAATAACTATGAAACAGTGTGGTATTGTTAAGAAAAATTCCATTTAACATTTAAAATTCATGTGAACATTCTGGGTAATGGGGGTCCTGGTACAAGGAAAGGCAGGACATTATTGTTATGGAACGCAACTAAAAACTGAGTAAAGTTGATCCTCTTGTGCGCAGATATAAAATATTACAGTAGACATAAATTTGGTAAGTGTATTTCCACATACTCTTAGATAGTCCAATATATCGGCAAAGGTGGTAGAGTGGTGTCTGCTTAAATCTTTCCCTGGGCCATAGTTTTCTCATCTATAAAATGAAGAGAATATCACATGTTCTACCTAAGCCAGGGTGATGTTATAAGATTTAGATAAGAAAATGGATGGGAAAATACTCTGTAAGTTGTAAAGTGCTATAATTATGACGATTTTCCTAAATAGCATTAATTATAGCAACCAGTAACTATAAATTAATATGAATAATACAGCTATTGTTAATTATTCGTCTTCTTGAGGCAAGCATCATTCATTAAGTGTTCCCTTGGGGTATTAGTAAAGAGACAGGATTTAATCAGGTCTTCTACATCTGTACTTTACTGAAGCAAAAAGTACATCAACTGCCTATGCCTGAAGTCACTGCAATATCTAACCACTGAGACTCAACAAGTCACAGAATTACCCTGAACTATACAATAAAACAAGTAATTATGATACGCAACCAGTCTGTGCTTGTAAGACATCAATTAGTTTCCAGCGTCCTTATTCTCCCTACCCTCTAAGTTCAGACTGCTCCCTATTTTCAGTTTCTCAAATTAGGTTGATGCAATTTATTACAAGTACCAGTCTAACGCTGTGTGATTTTGCACAAAAACTGGATAACAGGGGAGCACGGGGTGGCGGGGTGGGGGGGGAAGATTGTGCAAATACTGTAGTAGCTTTACTCCTACATTTCAATCCCATCATGAATTAGAATAGGCCTTTTTTTCACTCTTGAGTCTCAATTTTATATCTCAGTTCAAATAACTGTTGTCCTGCCCAAGTCTTGCCACGAATCTGTAGATATTCATTTACCTTTCGATTTAGGGGATCTTGCTACTCTCAATCCCTTACAGTAGATACTAGGATCCAAAGTCCTATAACCAAGCAACAGAATCCTATAGACTTACCAACATGTCTTCTTCCTAACTCCCTATCCTTGTAGCTGTGCTAGTTACCTGACTGGTAAATGACTTTCCCAATGCCGGCAACAAGGAAGATTCTCCTGACTAATGCTTTTTCTAGCTACCACCACAAACTTTTATAAAGTAGTTAATGTAATTATAACAATCCCCACACTCTTTAGCCATCACTAGAGAGATTTCAAAGATCACATCGTCTTAGTCTGTGTTCTGCCAAGAAAAACAATGCCTGTGAGAAAAGCTCGCATGTAGGCCATTTATTTTGGGAATCAATTCCAAGAAACAGTACTGAGGGACTAGAAAGAGTTAAGCAGAGAAGGAAGGAGATATGCTTTGGCTGTGTCTCCACCCAAATTTCATCTTGAATTGTAGCTCTCATGATCCCCATGTGTTGTGGGCAGGACCCTGTGGGAGATAATTGAATCATGGGGGCATTTTCCCCCATACTGTTCTCCTGGTTGTGAATAAGTCTCACAAGTCTCAGAAGTTAAACACACGCACAGAAGGCCTGGCACAGAAAGTAAGTGAAAGGTGTTGCAGTTGAAGCCAAGTGCTACCAGGTCACACCCGCGCAGAGCTGATCGCTGTAGCAGCTGCTGGTACACGAAGGTGGGAGGGGAAGATGCGAGGTGGGGCACCAAAGGTGTCTAGTGACAGCGTCCCTTTACCAAGGACCACAAACATCCCATGAATAAACCATTCGAACATGTTATTTTTATATTTATTTTTATGCATTACCTAAATACATATGTGATAAAAAGCTCACCAAACCACAGTTGGGACTTATTATGACTTGACAAATCATAGTAAGTGCTGCCAGCAGAATTATAGGATGATGACTCCCCCACTGTAAGTACATAAAGACAGTCCAATAAACAAGAGCCCAGAACCAAAATGTACAGCATGTGAATGAAATGAACTTAGGACATTATCAAGAGTCTGATTTTGAATGGGTCATATTTTAGGCCAACTATCACTAACCCACTAACTACAGGTGATAGATGAGGAGTACCAGCAATTGGTTATGAAAGAGCATTCATTTGTATTTATTTACTTTTTCATTCTTTATATCCAAAAAATTTAAATTCACAGAGAAGTTGAACAACTATTAAAATAAACTCCACTCACCCATCCTTCACCCAGATGCATCAGTGGCCACCATTTCATCACACTAGCTTTCTGTCTACATAAATTAGATTTGCTGTTGCAATTGAACCATCTGTAAGATGTTGCAAAACCACCCCCCGACATCCCCCATACGCACCTCAGTTTGCATCTCCTAAGAATTTCTAATTTTTCCAAAACCATTATCACACTGGAGAAATTTAACATAGAAACAGTATTGTCTAATATCACCCATACTCACATTTCACTAGTGGTGCCAGTAGTGTTCCTTTATCTACTGTTAATTTCCACCCCAAATCCAAAGATAACATCATAAAATGATATAGCTTTTTATTCTCTTTTAATTTAGAACAGGCTCCTAGCTGATTTTTGATTTTTATAAAGCCAACTTTTAAATAATTCTGGTCAGGTGTCTTATAAAAAGTCCACCAATCTGATTTTTCTTGATGATTGGATTCAGATTAAATAAGTTAGGCAGGAATATCACATGCATGAGGCCACATCCTTTCTGCTGCATCCCATCAGGAAGCTCATGGTGTCAGTTTGGCCCATGTTTGGTGATGCCGAGTTTGATGACTCGATTAAGGTAGTGTCTACCAGATTTCACCATTTTAAGCATGACTGCATCATTTTTAAATTAAAAATAATCTGTGAGGTGATACTTTGGGGCACTGTGAGTAATTCTACTTGTCAAAAACCTTTCACCCACCCAGTGGTTTTAGTGTCCGTAGATGATCTTTGCCTGAACTAATTATGGCCTTAATGATTGTGAAATGGGATGAAAATAAACATATCTTGCCTAATACGTTAATGATTTATTTGTTCAGTATTCATTTCGGTTTCAAGGTAGGGGAGCAGGACTAACTGAAAAGTCCTGTGCTATGAAAAAAAAATCAGAAACTTAATCATCAAGTAAAAACTGTTACATACGAAAATCTTATCCAGGATATTAAGGGAAACAAAAGGCCAAGGGGAATGGTCTATTTAATTAAGAAACAGTCTCCACCCTTGGATGTTTATATATTAGAATTAGATCCAATGCCCAGCGTCATACTCAAAACATACATGACCATGAACTAATCTTCAACAACCTTCAGAATCTCTGAGGTAGACAACCATACTGACACATTACAGTTTGTGAGTTCAAAAAGTCGGAATTTGAATGTGACTGCTCAATTACAGACCTGAGACAGTAACCACATAATCCTATTTTTTCAATTGTGCTTCACAGAGCTCAAGGAATGTCTTACCACTGATCCCATATGGAAAACAAAGGGGTTCCCAGAACCTACCCAAGCTTGAGCTTCCTTTTGTGATTAATTAGAAAAGCTCTCCCTGATAACTTAGGAATATAAAACTATCTTAATTTAGTAAAACCTAAGAGGCTAATAATACAAAAATTACATTGTATTTAAATACAACTTTTCTTTTCAATGGTAGTTTCATTTAAATTTAATGATGCAACAGGAATTTCACTGTACTTTTTTTCTATTATGGTCAGTAATGTTTATTACTCTCTTCTTTCTAACATCAGTGGGGAAAAATGGTGATAACTAAAGGAATTTTGAAAGTGTGTGTTTTTTAAGTAACAAAACACACTATGTTTGTTAGTCTGTTTTGCATTGCTATAATGCAAAACCTGAAGCTGGGTAATTTATAAAGAAAAGAGGTTTATTTGGCTCATGGTTCCGCAGGCTGTACAGGAAGCATGGAGCTGGCATCTGCTTCTGGTGAGGGCCTCAGAAAGCATTTATTCATGGAGGAAGGTAATGGGAGGCTGAGTGTCATAAGGTGAGAGAGAGTGGAAGAGAGAGCGAGGAGGGGTGCCATACTCTTTTAAACAATCAGCTGTCGTATGAACTAACAGAGAATTCACTCTGTATGACCAGTACCATGGGGAGTTCACTGATACAGTTTTGCTCTGTGTCCCTATCCGAATCTCAACTTAAATTGTACTCCCATAACTCCCTGTGTTATGGGAAGGAACAAGGTGGAGATAATTTGAATCATGGGGGCAGTTTCCCCCATACTGTTCTCGTGGTAGTGAATAAGTTTCACAAGATCTGATGGTTTTATCAGGGGTTTCTGCTTTTGCATCGTACTCATTTTCTCTTACCACCGCCATGTAAGAAGTGCCCTTCACCTCCTACCGTGATTCTGAGGCCTCCCCAGCCATGTGGAACTATAAGTCCAATTAAACCTCTTTTTCTTCCCAGATTCGGGTATGTCTTTATTAGCAGTGTGAAAACAGACTCATACAGGCACCAAGCCATTCATGAGGGACCTAAACACCTCCCATTAGGCCACATCTCAATATTGGGGATTAAATTTCAACATGAGATTTGGAGGGGAGAAATATCCAAACTATTTCTATCTAGTTTCTCTTGGAAGTGTAATCGTTTTGTTGTAAATTAGATCAATCTTGTATCCATCATCTGTCTTTGATGAAACTGGGGACACAATCAATATTTATTTGTCTGTAATCATTTGTATTAAGTAATTTCCTCAAAGCATCCCTAATAAAAAAGAATACTGGTGAAAGCTCTGGAGTCAGGCTGTAATACCTGGATCTCCCAATTGCTGGCTTTGTGACCTTCAACAACTCACCTGAGCTCTCTGGGTCCCTCATGCAGTTGTAAAAATTAAATAGGTTCATGCATGTCAAGTGATATTCACATAATAAGCATTCAATAAATGCTAGTTATTTAATTGTTACTTTGACAACAGACTCAAAATAAATGCTTCTGTTAATAGTCAGGCAATTGAGCATGTGACTTTAAAAAGTACTTTGATCAAAAGTAAAAGTAAGTTACTGAGAGGCTTCAGTAGATGGGGCTTCTATGCATCTGAATATGTGTAAGGGTGCCAGGAATTAACTATAAAGAACACAATCCTAGATCAGTGTTTTTCAGACATTAGCCTATATGGAGCCACCTGGAGGACTTATTAAACCTTAGATTACCAGGCTGTACCTGCCACAGTTTCTTATCTGCACATCTTGGGTGAGGCCCAAGAACTTACGTTTCTAGTAAGTTCGTAGGTGCTAGTGATGGCGCTGGTATGGGGATGTTCTCAACATCCCCAGTGATGGTGCTGGTCTGAGTCATTCTCAAAGTGAGGTGTTCTCACTTTGAGAACGACTTTTCTAGGTGGATTTCTAACACAATGAACATTTAAGTGTGTGGGGCAGGGGGGAGTAAGGGTGGGTACTGATTGAATTTATGGTTTATTTTCCTTGAAAACAACCTATATTATGTCATATATATGGTTAATGATGCCATGAAAATACCAATAGACACTCCAAATAATGGCTAAGAGGTAAGGCATTTGGATAAAAATAAAAATGAAGACAGTACATTTCTACTTAATATAATCTCTCATGCTATATAGTAATATGAGTAGCCTCACCAAAGGGATCCTGGTAATGTTCAGTGGAGACAGGCCGTATTCAGTAGTGAGAATTGCAGAAAATATGATCTATTTTATCTAATAGAAATGTCATTTTATGGAGTGAGATACAAACTGTTGTAAGTTAGGGAAAAAATGAATGCATTCCTATTGGGATGTGTATCCTCTTTCCCGCTCATTCCGTTGAAGTGTTTACCTTTCCAAAAACCTTACTTATCTATCTCCCCAAATGTACCCTCTCCAGGGGAGGAGGACTTACAAATAACCCACTAACTTGATAACTGACTCCTCTTTGTCTAATTTTCCATGACACCAATGTTCATAGGATAACTCTCATGATGGATTTGCACGGATGGCTTTTCTCCCATGCTGCTCTAGAAAATAGTTTATGCTAAGTAGTATGCAGTGTAAAAAAGCCATGATACCCAACCTTGAGGAGTTTATATATATTCCACTGAAAAATATCACTTGCACTTTTGCCTAGAGATATCAAATTCACTATGTTATTTGATACTTTTTGTAAAACTATGTGGAAGAGACACAAATTTGAAAACGAAAACCGTCCCCTTCCCTAAAATCCTTCTTATCTAATGGCTAACAGAAATACAATTCAACTTTTCTAATATGCAAAACCAGGACTAAACTCAAGTCTTATTAATATCTGAGAAGGACATCTTTTCCACATGTTAAAGGCAGTGGGAAAAGTTGTCGCAAAAGCTGTCTTGGGAGCAAACACTAGAGCATTCATGACAGGGAATACATTTTTATAATCTGAAGTGGAATACTGGCTTGACAACTGAGAACACAGCACTAAATAAACAAGAAATAAGGTAACAACAGAAGACAAGAGTTTTTCATGATAAAGCACAAAAACGTTATATTAGGCCATTTTTGCATCACTATAAAACAATAGCTGAGGTTGGGTAATTTAGAAAGAAAAGAGGTTTAATTGGCCCATGACTATGCAGGCTGTTTAAGAAGCATGGTGTCAATATCCAGTAGGTTTCTGACGAGAGCCTCAGGAAGCTTATAATCATGAATGAAGGCAACAGGGAGCTACCAGGTCATATGGCAAGAGGAGGAACAAGGCTTGGGGAGAGGTACCACACTCTCTAAACAACCAGATCTCGCGTGAACCCGGAGGAAGAACTCACTCATCACCAAGGGGATGGCACTAAGCCACCATAAGAGATTCACCACTGTGATCGAATATCCCCCATTAGGCCCCACTTCCAACATTGGAGATCACATTCTGACATGATTTGGAGGGAAAAAACATCCAAGCCGTATCAAACGTCAACATAAAACATAAACGCTAGGCTTGATAAATGCTTGAATTTTTTTCCTCACAATTTGTATTATTTCATCCTTTTCAGCCCTAACACACTCACCCAGCGTTAGCAATGTTTGGCCAACCCAAATCTCCTTTAAAGGAAATGGTCCTGCCCCCATCCTTTGTTGCCAAAACAGCCATGTTTTCAACCATGTGAACCATTTCAGAGAACACTGAGGTCCACAGAACCAAGGGTCCGTAAATAGGCTGGTGAACCTAACTTTTGGACAGTGACAAGATTAGATGGGCAAATAAATCTCCTTCTCTTATGCATTTGGACTGAAAAACATGTAACAAAACTGCTGCCAGGCATGGCGGCTCATGCATGTAATCCCAACACTTTGGGAGGCTGAGGCGGGAGGATCACCTGAGGTCAGGAGTTCAAGACTGGCCTAACCAATATGGTGAAATGCCATCTCTACTAAAAATACAAAATTTAGCGAGGTGTGGGCAACTGTAATCCCAGCTACTTGAGAGGCTGGAGGCAGAAGAATTGTTTGAACCCGGGAGGTAGAGGTTGCAGTGAGCCAAGATCGTACCACTGTACTCCAGCCTGGACAACAAGAGTGAAACTCAAAAAATAAAAAAATAAAAAAATAAAAATAAAAATTGCCACAGGGATGAGCTATGGCTATGATCAACCAAAAAGATGACGTACATGGTTAATTATTAACCATATTATTAACATACATACGTACATACAATTAAACCAAACATACAACAGGAGGTAGGAAGTCTATCATTGGGTAGAGGAAAACAATGAACATGCGAACACTAGAGAAGCAGAGGAATGGAGAGGGAGGAGAGGAAAAGAGGAAGGGAGAGAGGGGAAAAAAAAGCAATGAGAAGAAAAAAAGATGGCAAGAGCTCAGCCACAGATCTGCCCTGACCCTGGGTGAGCTTCCTGATATCAGATCTCATTCAGATCGATCCTTAAGATAAACTCCATTATTCAGTGCTACTCCAGGGGGCCTCTGTTTCACACAATCAGCCCTACTGAAGCAGCCTAAACAAGACCAAGTCCCACTGATACTATCAAGCAGTCTCTTTGACTTTCTGAAACTCAACTTTTACCTCTACGAAAATGAGGGTATGCACCTTCCAGGTCCTCTTCTATTTTTTTAACCTCTAATACTGCATAGATCTATAATGACATTTCACAAATTGCCTGTCACTATCTTTGCTGCTCAAAAGCAATCAGACTAAACCCGTAAGAGTTAGGCCAACTCTGAGTTTAAGCCAACTCTTTTACAAGTAAGGGCAGGGTCATGGTTAAAGTGATCTGAACTTGGGTATACACAAGTAGCCTCATTGTTCACTGTTCTATTCAAATAAGAAAGCAAAACTAAATATGCAACAAAAATCCTTCACTTTTCACAAAATTTACCTACTCGTTGAATGATTTCTACTGAATTCCAATCCTTATAAAATGAAAATAATATAAATAATATATTTTTAAAGTAACCCCCTACAATTAAAATAAAGGTCAATTTGCATAGATAATAATAAGGAACAATACATATATTATCTATTCATCAATAAAACAAGAACTCTAAGAATAACCACAGTAAGATGAATTATTTGACAGTAAAATAGATATTTGGCACCCCCTTTTTAAGCAGCAGAGCCCCTGGTAAAATGAAATCAGACACGGAAACCCATTGTATGAAACATATACAGACAGAACTGCTTTATCCCCCATCTCTTTTAGTAATATTTCCTGAAGCAATTCTAAGAAATTAATAGTTTAAAAACCATGCTACAGATTACCTAGGCAAGCTGTGCCATCCTAGAGCGTCACCTTACCAGTTAGTCCACACACACAGTTTAGCAAACGCTAAATGAACTGTCTTTTCTGAACTCTGTGTTTGTGCATAAAAGGGAAATACACTTATTTGAATTTTCTATATTGAAACACCTATAAAGATATCCATAAGATCATCTAGGATCGTGGATATTTTTCCAGGAATCCTTTGCATGACAAAATAACGTGAAATAATAAAATTGGTAGACAAATGTTTTTAGAGGTAGGGGAGAAAAGGTTTACTTTTACATTACGAAAACTTTCATATGTGTGGTGAGGGGGCTGGAGGAGATGTGCAACAATTGTGTGGATTTATGAATCAAATAGAACTTGTCAGGTAATTTCGCTATTGATTTTGTTTTTTTAAAACCTCAAGGAAGACATGTTTCTTATTTTTCATTTTGATAACACAGGCTTAATAAGCTCAGGCATGATAAATTTCAAAAGCCACTTTCTCACATTCCCCAAAATTCAAATACTTAGAAATGTGATGTTAACTTTATACATTAGCTCATCATTCTCAAGTCTTTTTTTCTTGAACTCTTTTTTGACCCTTTAAAATGTTACCAAAATTGGAAACCACAAAAAAGTATTCAATTCCCATGTCCCATATTTCCATATCATGTACTCAGTGATATAAAGCAAAGGGTCATGCCATGGAAATGTACAGAGGGTGGGAAATTTATTTATTTATTTATTGACCGGGTTTTGCTCTTGTTGCCCAGACTAGAGCGCAATGGCACTCAGTGCAACCTCAGCTCATTGCAACCTCCATCTCCCAGGTTCAAGCAATTCTCCTGCCTAAGCCTCCTGAGTAGCTAGGATTATAAGTGCGCACCAACACACCTGGCTAATTTTGTATTTTTAGTAGAGATGAGGTTTCATCATGTTAGCCAGGCTGGTCTCGAATTCCTGACCTCAGGTGATCCACCTGCCTAGGCCTCCCAAAGTGCTGGGATTACAGGTGTGAGCCGCCGTGTCTGGCCAAGAATTGTCTTTAAACATTTGTGGTTCTGATTCTATAAGTTAAATACCATTGATGAGGATGTGCAGATAAAAGATATTTGAGCAACTGCAAGAGAATCGATTACAGTTGATAAGCATAGAAAATGGAAATAAGGCTCATAAAATATTAGAACTAGAATGGGAATGTATGTCGCTATTCCATCATTTTCATTTAAAGATAATACAATTCCCCCAAAAAGGTAAGGTAGTTTGTATAGTGAAGGGGCTGAAATAGGACTAAAACCTTAACACCTCCCACTGTGAAACATCTTTTCCAAAATGACATCTCGTACATTTCAACTGATCTTCTTAAGAACATACAAAACAGGAAACATCCTATAAGCCAGCAATATTACTAGGCAGCTACCCAGTCCACTGCACACAGCCTGGGACATAGTCACTACAGGGAAAACAAGGGGAAATAAATCATAGCTCCCTCTGCACTGCCATTATCACATAGAAGTGTTCAGGTTTAGAAAAGCATTTTCATATATATGATCTCATCGAGCTATTCCACCAATCCTAGAGATTAGTGGATGTTATTATTCCTGTTTTCAAAAGAGGATAGCCCAAGGATCAGAGAGAAAAAGAGAACTTTCTAGGGTTACTTGGGTAGTAAATGGAAGAATTGGAATTTGGAAATCAAACATTTTGCTCCAAAGCTCTAGCACTTTGCATGACATTAGGTAGAAAATACAAAAGGTGAAAGGTCTTCCCTTCTAACACCAAGCAGAGATTATATGGGCCTATTAGATTACCAAAAATTAGGTCACGGCTACAATTACAATTGAAAAGCCAAGCTCTAATACTCTTTTTTGCCATCTACCTCTCCATTTAGGATAGGTTTCATTCACTTTCCCATAAATATTTTTCAAATATTCAAGACACACTGGCATGAAGTTCAGACAAGAGGGAGGCGGGAGGGAGGGAGGGAGAGAGGCGAGGGAGGAAGACAGGGAGGGAGGAAGGTGGGGAGGGAAGGAGGGAAGGGAGGGAAGGGAGTGAGGGAGGAAGGGAGGGAGGAAAGGAGGGAAGGAGGGAGGGAGGGAGTCAGGTAGAAAGGAAGGAGGGAGGGAGGCAGGTAGGACGGAAGAAAGGAGGGAAGGGAGGGAAGGGAGTGAGGAAGGAAGGGAGGGAGGAAAGGAGGGAAGGAAGGGGGGAGGGAGTCAGGTAGAAAGGAAGGAGGGAGGGAGGGAGGCAGGTAGGAAGGAAGGAAGGAGGGAGGGGGGGCAGGTAGGAAGAAAGCAGGGAGGGAGGCAGGTAGGAAGGAAGGAAGGAAGGGGGGGCAGGGAGGGAAGAAAGAAAGGAAAGGAGGGAAAGGGAGAAGGAAGGGGAGGGAGGGAAAGAGAATGGATCAGTGGTTCTCTGCCAAGAGCTTACAGTTGCATTGAAGAAACTAGTTTATCCACAAATATCCATATTAGAAGGCAGAATACATGTAGGTAAGTCACACAAGATATTCAAGAAAGCAAAATGAGAGAGAGGAAAGAGAGAAAGTAGCTGAATAGAGAAATCAGAGAAAGCTATATGGCGACAGAATTGAGACGGCCTTAAATGGAGAACAAGTATTTAACATATTTACAACATGAGCATAAAGATATAGAAGGAACACTGCAATGTGCAAGTGTACTTGGCAAACACGAGTGTTCTTTACGGTAAAAATAGAGTAAGAGCAAACTCAAAGGGTCAGCTGTGGTCAGATAATGCAGGTGTGCAAACCTAGGCATATAAGGAGCTTGGCTCTTACCCAAGGTGCTGATATCTAAAGGATAAACACATTCCCCATGACGAAGGAGAGAGTGGGCAGGGGTAATTGTATCTTGGGACTCAGTGTTGATGTGGGAACAAACACATGGTATGAATCACACATATTTCAGGCTGTGCACAGACAATTTATATTAAAACACTCCCAGCAGAAATTCCTATTTTTATGAAAAAGGTTGCCATTGATAAAAAGTGAGTGAGAGACCATATCAGAAAGCTACTGATTTCACCTTAATCAGAAATGAATGTGATTCCACAGCACAACAAACAAGGGTTATTGGAGCACATATACATTTCTGCCTTAGACCCAAGGAATACAATGCAACAGACTGCTATGACAAGACTGTTACTTTGCTAGGTGGAGGCTGAAGGAAGCCTACAGGAGGCAAGGAATAATGTCGTCTCAAGCTTCACTATTCTTGTCTCAACTTAAAAATCATTTCTATACCCCAGAATTCTGCTCATGTCTCATTTCAGGCTTTCTTACGAAATGTTCCTTTTTTCAAAGACTATTCAGAGTCAAATAACAATCAAATGTCTACTATTTACTCAGTGACAGTTCAGTACCTCTATTAAAGAAATGAGGCAGGCTGGGTGCAGTGGCTCACGCCTCTAATCCCAGCACTTTGGGAGGCCGAGGCAGGCGGATCACGAGGTCAGAAGTTTGAGACCAGCCTGGCCAACATGGTGAAACCCCATCTCTACTAAAGATGAAAAAAAAAAAAAAAAAATTAGCCAGGCATGGTGGCACACACCTGTAATCCCAGCTACTTGGGAAGCTGAAACAGGAGAACTGCTTGAACCCAGGAGGTGGAGTTTGCAGTAAGCTGAGATCTTGCCATTGCACTCCAACCTGGGCGACAGAGTGAGTAATAAAATAAAAAAAAAAAATAAAAAAATAATAATAATAAGAGAAGGAAAAGAGAGAAAGAGAAGAAGAAGAAGAAGAAGAAGAAAAGAAGGAGGAGGGAAGGAAGGAAGGAAGGAGGGAAGGAAGGAAGGAAGGGGACAAAAAAATGAAAAGTTGAATTACTCACTTCCAACTTTCCTTTTCACCTCTCCCTTGTTCCAATGTGAATGTTTTTCTTTATGGGATAGGTCCACTTAAGCCAAGTTTACAGGCTCTATTGTCAACCACAAACTCTGTCAGTGACAAAAAGAATCCCACCTGTTGTTCACCCTTAAAGTAAAATATATGCCTAACCAGGTTAAGATAGAAAGGATTAAACTGGATGTGATGTTTGACCATGTTGTATACTCTTAGTTTTAGTGTCTTCTTATGAAATAAGGGAGTAATAATACCAACCCCACAGGGACACTTTGGAGACCAGGTGAAATAAGGTAGTAGAAATCATGTGTCCACTAGAATGCTAAGCATACGGTAAGTCTTCTGCACATGTTTTCTGATGGTATGTTCCGTATAAAAGAGGATTACAGGATTACACTTGGTGTGTTATAGGAGAATTTGCAGCTATTAAATAAAAAGCGCTTGGTCTCAGGTGAAGCTAGATTTTAGTGGCCAAAGATACGTCCTAAAATAAGAAAATACTGCAGTTTTGAAAGGAAGCTAGCAACTTTTGAGGACAGAAGCACCTTAGATATCCATGAACATAAGATTTTCTTAAGCCCCCTCCTAGATTTACCAAATCTAATCCTTTGAAGGCAGTGCCTAGTAATCGGCATTTAACAAACCCATCGGCCTCACCCCAATTCTTGTCCATGCTAAATTTGAAATCTGCTGGCCTAGAATTTGGTTGCCAGTTGCTAATCCAAGTGCTAACAATAACTGGAACAATTTAATTAAAATCCCACAACTCTGAACACATTAAAGAATTCTTTACTAATGTATTCTAACCCAATTCCAGGGCACAAGGAAAATACTTTTCTCTCATTCGACAGTTTCTGTGTTCTCACCCACAGTGCCAACAGAGAAAACACAATCTACTTCACTTCTCCTCATTTGTCAAAATGGCAAAGACGTTTACCACCTCGAAAGAGTGCTGAGTTTCCATTTATTGGTGTTAATAAAGTCTTCTGAGTGTTCTCATAAATCAACTATAAGTTGGCATTATTCATAGCACCCTGTTGGAGCTTAATACATATTCAATTAAAAAACAATGACAACAATACAGCAATATCCACAAATTAGCATTAATTATAGCAATGCATTATTCTCACCCTACTGCTACAATTTTATCTAGGCAGAGCTGTTTATGTCTGGAGACTGTATAGTCCCTTTCATTAACAAAGGGCAATATTTGTTCATTGGTATCAACATTTCCTCTAGTAATGTTCACATCACACTTGACTCAAAGTCCTCATTTTTTTTCAAAGGATTCTTCTGTTTGCCACATACTAGGACAGGAAGGATATGTATTCTCCCTGAAGAAAGTCAGAATCCTGCAAAGCATCCTGGACTCTTCTCTTTCCCATAAGCCCCCTCTTTCCAAATTGCTTTTGATTCTTGTTCCCCTTCTCCATGGTCATGGCCACCACCTTGGTTAAGGTCCTTGTCTGCCTCAATGGACCCTTGAAGGTGACTTCAAGACATTCTGTCATTACCATTTCTGATCACTTGAGTACCACTATGTTACAGCAATCCATCTAAATACAGATCAAATCATTTTATTTACCAGCATAAGGCTCTTTCTTGTGTCCTAATGATATAGCCTTAGATTGGAAAAATCCCCCAAATGCCATCACAACTACTAAAGAAAAATTATTTATTTGAATTGGGGGAATAGCTATAAAGCACTCAGGGAAACTTTTACCAAGGAGAGAAACTGAAGCAAAAGGAACAGCTTAAGCGAAAAGCTGCAAAGCTATGCGTCTCTTTATCTACTTAGTTCAGGTTTCAGCCTTTTCCAGGGGGCAACGATCTGGTAGTTGGCCAAGTTCCCCACTAAATATGAAAGAACATCACCATTCCCTTCCCTGCCTTCCCCACCCCCGCCACCCACCCACGTTTCTCCGGGGCACCACAGCTTATCTTGCTATACAAGGTTTTGCTGACTCTGGTCTCCTGTTCTGCATGAGCCTTTCACATGCATAGTTGAGGTTGAGGAATCTGTGCCTAGTGGGTTTGAGGTTTCATCAAGAGAAAAACGGGAAACTTATGTGATTTCACTGAGTAACTATTTTCACTACAAAAAAAAAAAAAATTCCCATATTTATTTTTTCCCCCTTTCGAAATGGCACTAAGGAAACACATGCCAGACTGCCATGAACAGAGGCTGTACTTTCCAAACAGTAGCAAGGACTAAAAATAGAAAAGCTTGATTTGCTCAAGATGTATATAACTTCCTCTCCCATTTCCTCTCCCCACCACCCTGAATCAGTATACAGAAGCAGTGCACAATGAACCCTTTACATGCTTACAACAGCCCCAAAAGCATCAAAAGGCTGATAAGTATACAGACTTCTTCATAGTCCTTTCCCAGAGAATTCCTATTGCCCAGTCGAAGAAAGAATAGATCGATCAAGCCACAAATATCAATCAAGTAGCTACTCTATCTTCTCGCAATAAAATAAAGGTTATGGGCCGGGCATGGTGGCTCATGCCTGTAATCCCAGCACTTTGGGAGGCCGAGGTGGGTGGACCACGAAGCTAGGAGATCGAGACCATCCTGACTAACACAGTGAAACCCCGTCTCTACTAAAAATATAAAAAATTAGCCAGGCGTGGTGGCGGGCACCTGTAGTCCCAGCTACTCAGGAGGCTGAGGCAGGAGAATTGTGTGAACCCGGAAGGCAGAGCTTGCAGTGAGCCGAGATCGCACCACTACACTCCAGCCTGGGCGACAGAGCGAGACTCCGTCTTAAAAAAAATTAAATTAAATTAAAATAAAGGTTATGGGTGATACAGAAATATGTGTTGTGATCCTGCCTTCAGGCAGTTGCTAAAATAAATCAACAAGAAGGTAATGGAAAGAGCAGAGGCCTGGGAGTCCAGAAACCTCTAATGGTGGTTAGGGCCAGCTCTCCTAGTAACTGTGTCACCATGAACAGTTCACTTAACAAATTTAGGCTCCAGTTTCCTCATCACAAGAAAGGACAGAGGGGTTAGGACCATGTCAAATCTGGTGCTCTATGATTTGTGATTTTAAATAATTTCTACAAGTCTCCCATGTTATTTTATGATTCTGGCTTTATAAAATAAAGTTTGGTGGCAAGATTAATGTACATGCAATGATTACATTACCCCACAAAAGGGTATATATTAAGTGGCAGAAAAATTAAACAGCATTAATAAATCCATTTATTAACTGACTCATAGTAGCCTTTACTCTGAACCAGCAGTTGCTGAATACTTTACATTCATTATCTTAATTAGTCCTCAAAATAACCTTCTAAAAATTGTTATTAATATCCTCATTTTTGCAAGTAAAGATGGGAAATGCAGTGATAAGCAACAGGGCAGGGCTTCTTAGCCCTAAACCCTGGGCACATGTCACCACATCATATAACTCAATCAAAAGACTGAGGATACAGAGAAGAGAGAGATCAAGACGATCCAGTTGTCAGACACATATGAGTAAAATAGTAGAGTTAGGCTTTTAAAAATGAGGATATGAGGGTTCATCAGGTATCGAGAAAGACACAAGAAAAATTGGCTTGGCATATGAAGCTGACAATGAGGATATGAGCTTCAAAAGAGCAAGGACTGTCTAAAAAACACAGTGGGAGATACAGTGGGCTACATACGATGAGGTAGGTCATAGAGTACTCTAAAAAATAAACCAAGAGGAGAAATTTAACGTGGCATGCAATAAAAAGCCAGAGGAAGAAAATGATATTTTTTTAACCACTAAGTGGCTATAGATATGCAGTTGGAATGTGAAAAAGGTAAAATGAAGGCAATGAGTAGGTTGTAACCCAGAAGATATGAACTAGGATGATGGGCAAGAAAATAAAGAGATTGAAATAATCCTGTAAGCCTTGGTGATAGATATACAAAGAAAGCAAGATATATCATCAATGAACACAGTTTAGTTGGCAAGACTAGAAAATACAATGGTATGTCTAACAGAATGTAAGCCTTTGAGCAAGATGATGAGTAGAATTAGGGATACATTGAAAGTGAAAAGCGGGAGTTATCTATGAAAAGATCTCATGGACAAATGAAACAAAACTTGTCAAAGGAAAACACGGTACCAAGTCACAAGCAGTTCAAATAATTAGATAAAGAAAGATCAAAGTTGATCCTATTAGAGTAGTGACATCCACTGAGAGAAAACAGAAGGTCAAAGCGAGAACTCTGAGTGGGCACCTAAATTTAGAGACAGGGAGAAAGGAGGAGGAGGTGGAAAAGAAGGGAGAAAAGGAATAGTTGCAGGCACAGCAGAGGAATCAAGGAAGTTAGTTCTGCTTAGTAAAAATCAAAGGAAGTGAAAGGGATTTAGAAAATATGGCAAAGCAGGAGGCACCAGAAATCTGACTTTCCACCTAGACAACCATTGCACTGCCACCATCTATATGAACAACTTGTTTTGGAAGTCCAGAGTCTATTAAAGGCATCTACTTTCTGGAGGGAAGCTTTAGATGGTAAGTTGTGGTTAATTTAGGTAAAGTTTACATCTTAGCACAATAGCAACTACCTATACCCCACACCTTATATCCTTGGCAGGCATCTGCGCACATGTACTTGAAGCAGCTTGCATATAGCTTACATGATCCAAGCTGGGCAAAAAGGACCTGTCTTCCATATGTCAAGGATCTGTGCACTGAACATTAATTGCTGCTTTTAATCACACACATAAAGAAAAAGGGGCAACTATCATTAATGTTGCCCCTCTCACTCCAGCTGAAGTGAATTCCACGGGACTCAAAAGGCCAGTCCTTTTTTTTTTTTCTTCCTTTATTTTTTATTTTTTCTCTTTTTG
Source organism: Hylobates moloch (assembly GCF_009828535.3). Taxonomy (NCBI): domain Eukaryota; kingdom Metazoa; phylum Chordata; class Mammalia; order Primates; family Hylobatidae; genus Hylobates; species Hylobates moloch. Next base: position 97,973,530 of record NW_026652288.1, on the reverse strand, counting down.
GGAGACAGACCTTAATAACCAGGGCATTTGAAAACAACAGAGGAAATGAGAAAGTCATGGCACATAACCAGGGAAACATGCAGCTCAGAAAATACTTAAGACCACAAGTTAACAAAAAAAGCTAATACTTAGCACAGAGAACAGCAACAATAACCCCACAAAACAAAAACAGCAACAGTAAACCTTAGGGAAGAGAAAAAATCTGATTTCCAGGGTTCTACATTATTAATTTCAAATATGCACTTTTCAACAACAACAAAAAATCAAAAGACATACAAAGAAACAGGATAGCAAGGTCTACTCAAAACAAAAATATAAACCAACAGAAACTGTCTCTAAAAAATACCTGATGGGGGATCTACCTGACAAAGACTTTAAAACTACTGTCTTAAACATGCTGAAAGAACTAAAGGAATTAAGGAGGAAGTTAAGAAAATAATGCATGAATAAAATGGGAATATCAATAGAGAAGAAGAAAAAAAAGCAAAAAGCAATTGTGGAAATGAAAATTACAATAACTGAAATAAAGAATTCACTAGAGGAACTCAAAGACAGATTTAACAGGCAAAAGAAAGAACCAGAAAACTTGAAGAGAGGTCAAAGTAAATTAATTAGTCTAAGAATCAGAAAGAAAAAAGGTTGAAGACAGGTGAACTGAGCCTAAGAGACCTGTGGGACACAATCAACCATACCAAAGTATGCAGCATGGAATTCCCAGAAGGATGAGACAGAGAGAAAAGGCAGGGACAATACTTGAAGAAATAATCACCAAAAACTCCCCCAAATTTGATCAAAGCCAAGAGTATAAACATCCAAGAAGCTCAAAAAAGTACAAGTAAGATGAACTCAAACAGACCAGTACTGAGGCACCTTATAATTAAACTGTCAAAAGACAAAGACAAGGAGAGAATTTTGAAAGTTGCAAGAGAGGTGACTCATCACATACAAGGGATCCTCAATAAAACTATCCAGTTTTCTTATCAGCAGCCTTAGATGCCAGAAAACAGAGGGCCGATATATTCAAAGTGCTAAAAGGAAAAAAATTATCAACCACGAATCCTACATCTGGCAAATTTTATTTTAAAAGTGAGAAAGAAAATCCAAATGCCAGTCGTGGAAAAAGAAGAAGAAAAAGAGGTGAGAGAGTTCTTTATTACCATTAGACTTGTCCTGCAAGAAATGCTAACAGGAAACCTGCAGGTTGAAAAGAAATGATACTACAGAGTAACTCAAAATCATACAAAGAAATACAGATGTCAGAAAAGGCAAATAGGTAGACACTTATAAAAGGTAACATCATTGTAATCATGATGTGTAACTTTGCTTTTTGTTTTCTACATGACTTAAGAAACTAATAATTTTTTTAAATTACAAGTTTAAAATCTCATATTATTGTAATTTGATTGGTAAACCCAATTTTGTTTTCTACATAATTTAAGAAATGAGTGTATTAAATTATTAGCTTATGTTGTTATGTACACAATACATAAAAATATAATTTTGTTACATCAACAACTGAAAAAGGAACAGAATTTTGTATGTTATCTAAGTCAAGCTGGTATGATTTCAAATTAGAGTGTTATAACATTGTAACTACAAAGAAAACAGCTACAGAATATACACAAAAGGAATCAGGTAGGAATTTGAGTATTTTACTAAAAAAAATCAACTGAATACACAAAAAACAATTACATAGGAAAAAAGGACAAAGAAACTATAAAGCATATAGAAAATAAATACAAATGGTTTTATAATCTTATAAATTTTATGGTTTGACTTACAATTCTTTTACCATATGATGGTGTAAAAGTGATACACATTCATTAAACATGATAATTGAAGTATCCATTCTGTCTTTCACTTACAGTAGAACATACAATAAATTACATAAGATAATTAAAGCTTTATTATAAAATAAGCTTTATATTAGGTGATTTTTTCCAACTGTCTGCTAATGCAAGTGTTCTGAGTATGTTTAAAGCAGGTTAGGCTAAACCATGATGTTTGGTATGTTAGGTACATTAAATGCATTTTAAATTTACAATTATTTCAACTTAAGACAGTTTTAATGGGTCATAAACCCATCACAAGTTAAGAAGCATCTGTAGAAAAATAAGAAGTAATTCTCTGCTTATCAATAATTACTTTAAATGTAAATGAATTAAATTCTCTCGTCAAAAGACAGATTGGCAGAATAAATTAAAACACATAACCCAAATATATGTTGTCTACAAGAGACTCACTTTATATCCAAAGACACAAACAGTTTAAAAGTGAAAGGACAGAAAATGCCATTTCATGCAAATAGTAACCCACAAAAAGCACACTAGCAAAATATCAGACAAAATAGATTTTAAGTCAAAAAAGGCTAAAAGACAAACAAGAGATGAAGAACATTATATTAATAAAAGGCTCAATACAGCAAGAATATGTAACAATTATAAATGTATATACACCTAATAAAAGATCATCAAAATATATAAACCAAAAATTAGCAGAATTGAAGGAAGAAATAGTTGTATAAAATAGAGATTTCAATGTCCAACTTTCAACAATGGATAGAACAACCAAACAGTAAATGAGTCAGTAAATAGAGGGCTCGAACAACAAACAAAACTAATTAGACCTATAATCATTGTTAGGTAGATAGTTCTGTATATGTCTCTACAGAACTATCTACCTAACAACAATTGAATACACCTTCGTCTCAAGTGCACATGGGACATGTTCCAGGATAGAACATTAATAAACCCATAAACTAAGCAAGGGTGAATAGATTTGAAAAAGTAGATGTCATACAAAGTATCTTCTCTGAGTACAATGGGATAAAATTAGAAATAAATAGACATAAGCAAAACTGCAAAACTCACAAATTTGCAGTAATTAATACACTTTTTTTTTTATTTTTTTATTATTTTTTTTAACGGAGTCTTGCACTGTTGCCCAGGCTGGAGTGCCATGGCGAAATCTCAGCTCACTGCAACCTCTGCCTCCTGGGTTCAAGCGATTCTCCTGCCTCAGCCTCCTGAGTAGCTGGGATTACAGGCACCCACCACCATACCCGGCTAATATTTTGTATTTTTTAGTAGAGATGGGGTTTCACTATGTTGGCCAGGCTAGTCTTAAACTCCTGTCCTCTTGATCCACCCACCTAGGCCTCCCAAAGCGCTGAGATTACAGGTGTGAGCCACTGCATCCAGCCAATAATATGCTCTTAAACAAACAATGGATCAAAGGAGAAATCACAAGAGAAATAGAAAAATACTTAAAAAGGAATGAACACGAAAGAAAACATACCAAAACATATGGGAAACAGTGAAAACAGTGCTAATGAGGCAATTTATAGCTATACACCATTAAATTTAAAGATAAGAAAGATGTCAAACCAACAACCTAAATCTACAGATTGTGAAACTTGGAAAAAAAGAAAAAAAAAAACTATACCCAAATCTACCAGAAGGGAAGAAATAATAAAGATAAGAGTAGAAATAAGTAGAATGGAGAATAGAAAAATAATAGAGAATACTAACAAAATCCAATAGTTCTTAAAAAAGATCAACAAAATTGACAAACCTTTAGCTAGATGAAGTGAAAGAGAGACAGAGAGAGAGAAGACTCAAACTACAAAAGACAAAAATAAAAGTAGGGGCATTACTAACAGTTCTACAGAAATAAAAAAGATTTAAGAGAGTACTATGAGCAAGTGTGTGGCAATAAATTCGATAACCCAGATGACAGGGAAATTTCCAAGAAACACAAAATGCACCAAGACTAAACCACAAATAAAAAATCTGAATATGCTACGAATGCTAAGAAGATTGAATCAGTATCCAAAATCTGAGTAAGAAAAAATCTGGAACCTATGGCTTCACTAGTAAATTCTACCAAACACTGATACATGAACTAACAACAATTATCCTCAAATCTTTCCAAAAAATTAAAAAGAAGGAAACACTTCCTAACTCATTCTGTGACATCAAAGTCAGACAAAGATACTACATGAAAACTACAGAACAATATCCCTAATAAACATTGATGCAAAATCCTCAATCAAATATCCCAAATCAAATTTAATAGCATATTAAAAGTTTTATATACCATGGTCAAGTGAGATTTATTATTGTAATGAACGGATACTCAACAAACAAAATGAAATCAAGGTTATATATTATATTAACAGAATGAAAAAAAAGTTAGCTTCTCAATTGACACAGAAAAGCATTTGACAAAATTCAATATCCTTTCATAAGAAAAATATTCAACAAACTGGGAATAGAAAAAAACTATCTCAACACAGCAAAAGCCACAGATGGAAACCCACAGAGAAAATCATACTCAATGATAAAAGACTGAAAGCTTTTCCTCTAAGATTAGGAATACCAGCTTTTGCCATAACAATTTAGTGTGATACTGAAGTCCTCATCAGAGTAATCAGGGAAGAAAAAAAAATTAAAGGTGTCAAAATTAAAAAGAAAGAATTAAATCATCTCTTCTTGTAGATGACATAATCTTATATGTAGAAAACCCTAAAGACTGAACACAAAAACTATTAGAACTAAATAGTGAATTTAGCCAAGTAGAGCATATAAAGTTACTACACAAAAATCACTTACAATTGTATCAACAATGAACAATTCAAAAAGGAAATTAAGAAAATCATTCCATATACAATAGCATCAAAAAATAAAAGACAAAATGCTTAGAAATTAACGTGAACAAATAGTTAAAAGCCTTGAACAATGAAAACTTGGATACATTTCAGAAAGGAATTAAAGAAGACATAAATAAATGGTAGACATCTCATGTTCATAGAATACAAGACTTAATATAACTTAAGATGTCAATATTAACCAACATGATATCCAGACTTAATGCGGTCCCGATCAAAATCCCAGTGACATTTTTTAAAAAGTAGAAAAACTTATCCTAAAATTCATATGGAATATCACATGACCTAAAATAGGCAGAACAATCCTGAATAAAAAGGAACAAAGGTGGAGGACGGGCACTTCCTGACTTCAAAAATTAATACAACGCTAAAGTAAGCAAAACAGTGTGCTATTGGCATAATAACACATAAGAGAGAGTCCAGAAATAAACCCTCAGATATATGTTCAAGTAACTGCCTACAAGGGCACCAAGATCATTTAATACGGGAAGGACAGTCTTTTCAACAAATGGTGCCGGGAAAATTTAATATCCACGCACAAAAGAGTAAGGGTGGACTCTTTCCTAGCATAATTATAAAAGTTAACTCGAAATGGATCCATGACCTAAAGGTGACACCTAAAATTGTAGAACAGAATAAAACGTATGCAAAAGCATCACGACATTGAATTTGGCAATGAATGTCTTAATATGACACAAAAGGCACAGATAACACAAGAGACAAATCAAATTTCATAGAAATTAAAAATCAAAGACAGTATCAATGGAGGAAAAAGGCAATCTTCAAAATGGGAGAAAGTATTATCAAATCATATCTGATAAGGGATTAATATTCAGAATATATAGAGAACTTACAAAAAAAAGGAAAAAAAAGTCCAATTCAAAAATGAATAAAGAACTTGAATAGACATTTCTCCAAAGATATATACATACACAAATGTCTAATACATACATGAATAGATGCTCAAAATCAGTAATCATTAGAGAAATGCAAATCAAAACTACAATGAGCTATCACTCTGCACCCATTAGGATGGCTATTATCAAGACAAAAAACAGTGTCGGCACGGACGTGGAGAAATCAGAACTCGTGTGCTGTTGTGAGGAAGGTAAACAATACAGCTGCTCTGGAAAATGGTATGAATGTTCCTCAAAATATTAAAAATAGAACTACCATGTTCTCTAGCAATTCACTTCTGGGTATATACCCAAAATAACTGAAAGCAGGGTCCAAAAGAGTTATTTGTACACCTATATTCATAGCAGCATTATCCCCACTTTAGGTAAAATGGGGAAAGAACCCAAATGTCTATTAACAAGAATGGATAAGCAGAACATGACATATATATAGCATGACATATGCTACAACATGGATAAACTTTGAGGACATTATGTTAAGTAAAATAAGCCAGTTGCGAAGACAAGTACAATATGATTACAACTTTACTGTGTGCTTGTGAAGTTAAAATCGTAGAGACAGAGAGTAGAATGGTGGTTTCCAGGGGCTGGCTGAGAGTGGAATGGGGGGTTATTGGTGAAGCAGTATAGAGATTCAGTTTTGCAAGATGAAATGAGTTCTGAAGATGGATACTGGTGATAGTTGCAACAATATGAATGTACTTCATCATATTGCTACTGAACAGAACATTAAATGGTGAAGATAGTAAATTTTATATTATGTGTATTTTACCATAATTTTACAAGATGGGAAAAAAAAAAAAAGAACATAGGAGGTTCAAGTCATCAAGAGTTGTGCCTGCCTGGAAGAGGTAGAAGAAGCTGTCAGAAAAAGAACAGTTGTTCCAGAATCAGAGGAGGTGGTAAACCCATGCAAGAGCCGTTTCCCTAGTACTGAAATGAGCTAGTTCATGTTGGGACTGTTGCTTAAATCCTCATTATAGACAGAAACACAGTGGGTGTGAAGGGGAGGAGAGAGGGTCTCATTTAATGAATCTGTAACTCTATGAAAATACTTCTATATAGTTGCCATGGCCCAAAACTGGTTTCTATCCCCACTGGGCAAGAAGAGAATGACTAAAGTGACACTGTATGACTTTCAATGAGCTAAAAGGAAATGAAAACAATCCTCTAGACACATCTCTACTTATAAAATGCCTTGATATAAAATGATAATAAAAATGATGAAGTCTACTGAATGTGCACGGTGAAATACTCTTCTGGTTGCTGTATTTTCTGTTCAATTGTTTGATCATCTCTTCATGAAATACCTAACTCTAGCTGGCCAGACACTCTATGAAGTTCTGACACTGAACTTTCACTCTGAAGTGCATATATTATAGAAAGTGATGGCTTGAATCAGTAAATCTCCGTTCAGGGGATAGTTTTCATTCTCTTTTCAATATACACCATACCATCCAATACACAATTTAAAATTATGCAATTATTCATTGCTCTAAATATGGGGATGACATAATTTCTAACGGAAAGAATTAAAGCTCAAGAATAATGAAAAAATATTAAAATTTTATTTGTTAAGATAAATCCTTCACTTGTTTAGAAATGCTATGAATGTCAAAAAGCCCAGAAGACAGGACATGTGGAATTATCATACTATCATACCACTTCTACGGCTAAAGGCACTGAGATTCGACTCCAAGGCTTATCTACCCCAAATCACATCCTGATGTGTCATCTACAGTTCAGAGAGGAAGTGGCTGTAGGATACATTCACACTCCTTTAATCCTCAAGGGAACAACAAAAACTATCAGGAAAGAAGGGAATTTATTCATTTTTTAAGGCTCTCAGAAACCAAATTTTTATTTCAAAAAATAACAGAAAACTTGTATTTCTTATAATATTAATGCTCTCATTCTTGTATCAATCCCGTATTCCTTAAAAAAAAAAAACTGCCACAGAAACTTTTTTTCCACTAGTTGGCGAAATTTTACTTATTTCCATAGTAAGAAAGATTGACATTGACATCTTTACTAAATTTTATTGGTAAAATACAAATAAAACTAACTAAAAATTATGAAAACATTTCCATTTAACAGGTCAGTACACAGTTTTCCTGTATTTTCTACCACAGTGCTTTCTTCCAGTATGTAGAGATACATTTTTTAAAACCTGAAGACAATATTACAATAGAGGATCCTGCAACAGAACTGGTGAGAGCAAATAATGAAACTACTGGGAAAGGAAAGTGACAACTGCTGTTTTGTTTCCTTCACTAAAAATGAATATAAAGGGACGGTAACAATACAGCAGCGATGGCAATGGAGAGAGAAATGGACTGGCACGTCTCAAAAAGACAGAGAGCTTCATCCCTGCCTGGGACAGTTAATGCCATGGAAACCTGGAATGCTGCTTAACCTCAGAGCCCCAGAGCCTTCGCTGATACAAGATGGAGAATCCTCCCTACCTTTGCCTTTGCAGAAGTTGTCTAAAGGTTCAAGCGAGATAAAGTATATGAAAGTCTTTTATTAAAAAAAACAACGTCTGCTGGGCCCAGTGGCTCACACCTGTAATCCCAGCACTTTAGGAGGCCGAGGTGGGCAGATCACAAGGTCAGGTGTTCGAGACCTGCCTGGCCAATATGGTGAAAACCCGTCTATACTAAAAAAATACAAAAATTAGCCAGGTGTGGTGGCATGTGCCTGTAATCCCAGCTACTCAGGAGGCTGAGGCGGGAGAATGGCTTTAACCCTGGAGGTGGAGGCTGCAGTGAGTGGAGATCATGTCACTGCACTCTAGCCTGGGCAACACAGCAAGACCCTGTCTCAGACAAAAAAAAAAAAAGATGTCAATTTTGGAATTTGCAGGCTAGGAGGCCCTGTACAAGTCAAACTCACAAAAGCTAATGATAAAATAACGATAATAATAGCTTAACCCCTCAAGGATTGGTATAAACACCCCATGCTATAATACATTTTAAGTTATATAGTAAGAGTACAAAAATGCTTAACTTTTGAATGGATCAAGCAAAATCAGCTATGAACAGAAAACCTTTCTAAAACATTAGAGTTTCAAAGTACTATATTCAGAGATAAAATATGAGTTAGTGCCCTAGGTTTTTGGTGTCAGCATCCTCTACTCCCTTTTACTCCTTCTTTCAGAACAAGGTGTTTCTGTGCCCCTGTTGATTGGATTATGTAAATTACAAAAGAACTGAAAGATTTGTGGGCCCAATAGGGCTTCCTTACCAAATCCATGGATAAAAGGTATATTATACAATCTGCGAGGGGTTTGTCAGAAAATATGCTAGAGGCCGAGATGGAAGATGTGCTAATCTTCCACTAACGAATTACAAAGAAAACTACCTCGGAGGTTCCTGGTTATTAAACATCAACATATATTATTGATTACACTGGCTGCTTTTTGAGGATTTAAGAGTATCTACGTTCTCTCATTTGTAAAAAGTCCCCGAAATGGTTTTGTTATTGTCTATTTAAAAATAAGTAACTGCTTTCATGACAATTGTGAGATCTAAACAAGTTCCTGCAACTCTTGGATCCTCATTTTTATTTCATTAGTTAAATTACAGTTGTGCTGTTATAATGTATTTTGCAAATTATAAATCACCATGAAATTACAAAGAAGTGATATTTTATTACCAAGGCATTGAATTTTAGAGCTGTAAGAGATCTACATAATTATTTAATTCAATCATTCATTTTACAGAGGAAGTTTGTGGGAGTATTTCTTTTGCAAAAAAAAAATATATATATGTATATATATATGTGTATATATGTGTGTATATATATGTGTGTGTGTATATATATATATATATCTATACACATATATATATAAAATCCTGAACCTTATAATATCAAGGGATGGGATCACAGGTGAACTCTGAGGAGGCATGGTGCAAATCAAATGTCAGTGACAACTGTGGCAAAACCCAGCACAGAGACCTGCTAGCCCAAAATATCACAACAGTGAAAATATTTACTAAGTTTTAGAACATGTCAATTACATAAAATATTCTTTATGTGTATTATGTCTTTGAAACCTCACAACAATCAATCACCCATTTTACAGAGGATTTAAGTGGGCCACAGAAAGGTTGAGCAGCACGCTACAGTCATGCAGCTAGTAAGCAGGAAGCCAGATGGGAACCCAGGAAGCCTGGAAGAGCACTTGCAGTGTTAACCATCGCATTATGCTGTCTCTGAAGCTTTCTTTGGCTTAGATAATGCTATCAGAGAGCACGTTTTCTCTGATGAACTCCTCACAGGCAGCAAAGTGAGCTTGAGATACATAGCAAAAGATACCAGGACCTGAGCAGGATACCAGGAACTGCCACAACAAAAAGGGTGAGGGGGTGGGGCAAGGCTCTTTAGAATGGACCTTAGGGGTATTTAATGAAAGTCAGTCAAAAGAGCAGTTAACTGATTTAATGAGTTTATGCTTTCTAACAAAAAGGACTCTGCCACAATTCCCAGCACTGCTGGTGACAGTGTGTCATTAAGAAGCAAAGTCACCGATGAAAACACAATGAGGGAGGAAATCGAAGGGGCTTGAGAATTCAACTAGAGACCAATACACGTAAGGGCTGGCCACAGCTCCTGTGGCCCTCACCTGGCGTACATGCATGGCATGTAAGGGAGGGGCTTTGCTACCTGCCTATGAATCCCCAAACCATTAGCCTTGAGGACCCAGATTAACCTTGCTAGTCTGCTCTTGACCTGTGCATCTAAGGACAGTTCTTCTGCTGGCCTGCATCCCCTAATTACATGTTTGGTTGAAGACTGAACGTATATACCCTATGGCCACCCTGCATTTAAATAACTATATATTCCCAATTCAGATAAAAGATAAAGGTTTAAATGTAAGCTAGCTACCCTGAACAACAGATATTCAGAGACACTCCTACCAAATATTCTCCCCAAATTCAGTTTTATAGAGCATTTATAAGTCAAAAGCAGACTATCACCACAAAAATTAAGAATATAAAAGGGAAGTAAGCAACAGAAATCCCTCCATGTAGTAGAACTCTTGGAAAAAGAAAACTAATATGAAGAATAGAGAAGAAATCCAATTCCATATAGTAGGAGTTCACAAAGAAGAAAAAGGTGAATGAAAGATCAAAATATATTTTCAACATATTATAAGAAAATCTTGACTGGGAGCAGTGACTCACACCTGTAAACCCAGCACTTTGAGAGGCATCAGGGCAGGAGAACTGCTTGAGGCCACGAGTTCGAGATCAGCCTGGCCAAAATAGCAAGACCCTGTCTCTACAAAAATAAAATAATAAATAAATAAGCTAGGCATGGTGGTACACATCTTTAGTCCCAGCTACTTAGGTGGTTGAGGCAGGAGGATCACCTGAGCTCAGGAGTTCAAGAAAGAAAGAAAGAAAGAAAGAAGAAAGAAAGAAAGAAAGAAAGAAAGAAAGAAAGAAAGAAAGAAAGAAAGGAAAAGAAAAGAAGAAAAGAAAGAAGAAAATTCCATGTAGATAAAGAAAACCTTGACTTGAGTAGAAATAGCAGAATAGGTAAAAAGCGAGCTGTGTCTAGACACAGTTTAGAAAAATTGCTGAATCCCGCAAATAAAGCCTATAGACCAAACAAGAAAAATTTACTAATCTGGAAAAAGAATCAGACTGGCATCAGATTTCTCATCTGCTGCACTGAATACTAAATGATAGTGTGCAAATCTTGGTACAATACTGAAGGAAAGCAAATTTGACCCGAGAATTCTACTGATAGCCAAGCTTTTACTCAAATATGAAGGCAATAATAACTCATTTTAGATATACAAAGACTCAGGAAATACATCATGCATGTAGCCTTCCCATAAAATTACTTAATGAAGCACTATGGCAGAAAAAAAGAACAAAAAAGAAAAGAATCAAGATGATGAATCCGAGAAAAAAATAGTAAATAGAAAATAGCACAGCAAACAGGTAAAAGTTACAGTTTATTACTAATGTGGTTATAAAATTTAATGCAAGAAACAATTCTCAAAAGAGATTTGCTATAAAGTTAAAAATGTTACAACATATTCTCCAAATTATTTTAATAAAACGTGGGATGGAGCACAGAGGAAAAGAATGTTCAAGCATCATTTGGCGTGTTTATTGGGAGCAGGACGTAGAAGCAGATCATAATCTTTCCCTCATAAAGAAATAAATTTGAAAATACCTAATCTACGTCGTTTGATTTGTTTACGTGACTGTTTTTGTTTGTTTGTTTCTTTGAGATGGAGTTTCACTTTTGTCACCCAGGCTGGAGGGCAATGGTGCAATCTCAGCTCACTGCAGCCTCTGTCTACCGGGTTCAAGCAATTCTCTTGCATCAGCCTCTGGAGTAGCTGGGATTACAGGCACACACAACCACACACAGCAAATTTTTGTATTTTTAGTAACAACAGGGTTTCATCATGTTGGCCAGGCTGGTCTCGAACTCCTTGACCTCAGGTGATCCACCTGCCTCAGCCTCCCAAATTACTGGTATTACAGGTGTGAGCCACCACGCCCGGCTGACATTACTTTTTTATAAGTAGAAAAAGACCCACTACTTTTTTGTAAGTTAAAATAAAAAAAAACAATAAGTACATTTCACCTTTGAAGAAACCACTAAGACTCTTGATGGGAGAGACAAATTGGGATAAAACTTTCACTGACTCAAAAAGAACCAACTATAGTTTCACTTAACTTTGAGCAAAGGAAATTTTCTGAAATATGCAAGCATAGTGTATTACTCCCTATACAGAAACTCAGGAGCTAAGGCAAAGCTAACCTCATTGGTAATCCCTACATTCAACAGAACTAACCACCATCAATTCTCCACAAGGATTTTTTTTTGTCCAGCAGTTAACCAATCTTTCACTGCAGAGAGTATAAATGTGTCACAGATTATTTCAAGGTAGTAGTGGCAGTGGTAATCAGGTTGATACAGGTGAGTAGGTGGGTATGTGTATATGTACACATACTCCACTATCAATCCCAGGGGAAAGTTTTACCTCTTTAAGTTCTTAAAAAGTAAAGAAGAGAAACTATGATATTCCATGAAAAGTTTCCTAGTGCTAAATGAAATATTGGAATACTCCCCTGGACTCTAGGTCGGCTACTGTCAGAGGGGTTTTTACAAGTCCAGACAACAAAAATGTCCATCTTCTTATCTGAATAACCAATCAGATGATGATTAAGAGCAAAAAGCAACCAGGAAAACTGTGACATTCGCTTCTAGAAAGTCACAATGACCAGAGCCAGTGACATGCCTAAGAGCCTACCCAGCCTTAATAAACACACAATGACCTACATATGTGGAATAAAAGTAGGAAATAATTGCAAAGCAAGCTGCTCCTGCTGTTACTGCTTCTTCCGCTGCTGCTGCTACTGTTGCTGTCAGAGTCACAAACAAGCTACAAATCAACTGGGGCTTGCTGACCCAAAAGGAACTAGGCAAAGAGCCAGGAAGAAATAAGCATCTCAATCATCTCTTTGGTATGTTTTCATGGATCAAGATATCCTTGTATTCTCAGCCTATAGAAAACAAGCATTTTAGAATACATTAAAGCTTTAGCTGACCATGTTGTTTTTGCCCTGGCAACACTGTCCACTACCTCTACTCTTAACCTCCACAGCCGAGATCTCTTTTCATACCCAGCCTCCTCCTCCTCTATCACACTAACTGGCAGCAGAAAGACAGACTTTTATGATAAGGTGGTCCAACCCACGTAAAGCCAGTTCAGCTGGCTATTTCTGTGAGTTCATGAATGAACGTGGCCATACTGTGGGTTTGAGTTCTTTATGTCTAAAAGTAAAATCCTGTTGTTCTATACCTGAGACCATGATAGTCCTAGATCACAAGAATCACAAGACAAAAATTTCAGTGCCAGCCAGGTGAGGTGGCTCAAGCCTGTAATCCCAGCACTTGGGAGGCTGAGGCAGGTGGATCACGAGGTCAGGAGATCAAGACCACCCTGGCTAACCCAGTGAAACCCCGTCTCTACTAAAAATAAAAAAATAAAAAAATTAGCCAGGCATGGTGGTGGGCGCCTGTGGTCTCAGCTACTTGGGAGGCTAAGGCAGGAGAATGGCATGAACCCAGGAGGTAGAGCTTGCACTGAGCCGGGATCACACCACTGCACTCCAGCCTGGGCAACAGAGTGAGACTCCATCTCAAAAAAAAAAAAAAAATTCCGGTGCCAGTTTTGCTAAAACTTGAATTGATTTTCAAATTATCATTGTTAAACTAAACACGTAAAATTAGTAAGTAGGAAAATGAGTCCGGGCACGGTGGCTTACACCTGTAATCCCAGCACTTCGTGGGGCCGAGGTGGGCAGATCACCCAAGGTCAGGAGTTCAAGACCAGACTGGCCTATGTGGCGAAACCCCATCTCTACTAAAAATACTAAAAATTAGCCGGGCATGGCGGGGCGTGCTTGTAAAGTCCCAGCTACTCGGTAGGCTGAGACAGGAGAATCGCTTGAACCCAGGAGGCAGAGGCTGGGCAACAGAGCAAGACTCTGTCTCAAAAAAGAAAAGATTATAAGCCACTATTCATCATACATATATATGAGCTTTGAATTGTTTTCACAAGAATAGATGCTCAAGAGCTTTTGGAGGCTGACTTTAAAATAAACAATTTCAGAGATTTCTCTACTTTTCCACTAATTCTGGGCACAGCTCAGGTTACTCTGTGCTTACTCCTTTGAAAAGTAACATCTTTCAGTAGCTTTACTCATCAACTCCTTGAGACATACAGCACCTATCTCTCTCCTGGCCTGATCATTCCTCTGACTTTGCATCATTTCTTAAAAGGGGAAAGAAAATCAATGTGAGGATATCATAAAGGGACACATTTCTACTCAATAACAAAGAGAAATGTTTAACATTTGAAGTAATCACCAATGCACAAAACCCTTCTGTTGTCTAATGAGGAGGGCCTGGAGTTACATTAGCAAGCCTGGCCATTTTGCAGGACCAAACAGAAAAGGAGAGATGAAAACCAGAGGTATGCAAATACTGAATAGTAGGCAAATAAAAGCAAGCCACAGGACTGGGAAACAAACAGAGAAGCAGAATTAGAAGTTGTCAACTGGAAGTCACCAAGAAAAGACGAACAAAGATATCATAAAAAGAGGAAGTTAAATATTGAGCCCCTGAATTCAAAGCCATCAGATGTCAGCAGGTAAGTCCCCACGGATCTGAAGGAAGTCTACCAGACAACTCAGAATTGTTTGCATGGGGTTTCCTGCAAGTGCAACATGTTTTGCCTTAATTTATGTTAACAGTATCACTTGGCATCCAACAACAGTTCTGGGGATATCACCCTTATATTTAAAATAATAACAAGCCCCTACAATAAATTGTCAATGGTTTTAGAACTAAGAGTAGGTTCCACAGCTAGAAACACGGGCCTATCACACTTACTTTGAGCTCTCCTTCCTCTGTGTTTTAATTCTTTTATTTTATTGCTGAAAAATCTACTCCCCGATCTGAAAATTAAGGTCCCACCCAGCCATCAAAGTTCAGTTCAATTTAAATTGTTTCTATGAATCCTTCTTGCCTCTCTCCAATCACAGTTAATTTACTTCCCTCACTCTCCACCACTAATTTAGGACTTAGATTATGCTTCTGATCAACGTATGATGACTAAAGCATAATTTACCATAAAACGACTTAAATGACTGTGTATATGCATCTTCCAAACATGATTCTGAGTATCTGATCCATCTCCTTATCCTGCAGCACTGCCTTACCTATCATAATTCCCCATAAACATTTTGTTATGTAGGAAAAAATTACAAGATTCAAACAATAGAAAGGAACTTGAATGTATTAACTCTAATTCTCTTGCAAGTCCAAAATTCTGAGACACGTATCTTCTTTGTAACCACCCTAAGCAATGTTATATAATACTAATACTTGCCCATGGCCTGGCTGAAAAGAGGAAGAAATGACCAACTGTGGGGTCAGATAAGAATAAAAATAACTGGCTGGGTGCGATGGCTCATGCCTGTAATCCTAGCATTTTGGGAGGTCAAGGCGGATGGATCACAAGGTCAGGAGCTTGAGACCAACCTGGCCAATATGGTGAAACCCTGTCTCTACCGAAAATACAAAAAATTAGCCAGGCGTGGTGGTGGGCGCCTGTAGTCCCAGCTACTTGGGAGGCTGAGGCAGGAGAATCGCTTGAACCTGGGAGGTGGAGGTTGCAGTGAGCCAAGATCAGGCCACTGCACAGCAGCCTGGGTGACAGAGCAAGACTCTGTCTCAAAATATATAAACAAGTAAATAAATAAAACTAACTGACCGTCCCAAGACTGAGACTCAGAGCATTAAACCTATGATGCCAAGTCCTAAGGCTATAGTCACTAGCATATATGTCTACTTATAAGAAGTATTCAATTTACACTGAATGAATGAAGAACAAATGAATTAACAAAGTGATGGCTGAAGTGTCACTACAGACATCACAGGCATGGAGGTCACGTTCATCCTGATGGAAAAGCAAATCCTTCACCTGTTTCCCAAGTTTCATCTTTCCACATGAAAATGAGAATTGTTAAACCAAGAATCCTTAAGGCTAAATATTTATTTGCCTTTTTTGAAGAAATAAAAGCTTATAGCATATATCAAAAATTCAGACAGCCAAGCAAAATTCTGGAGTCACCTGGTCTTTCCAAATACAAACGTGTAACCCTCTGCAATGAATCTCAGAGCCTTGCAGTCTGCTAGGGGACTAAAGCAAAACCAAGTTCATGGGTCATCTGGGACAGCAGGAAGAAGGTCAAGGCCAGGAGTCAAGATTTTTCAGATTCAATAAGACCTCTGTCAGAAACCAGAGGATCCATCCCTTCTTGGATCTCAGTTTCCCCATTTCCGGAAAAAAAGGGAAATTAATTTAGCAAATACTTGAAAGGACTGTAACTAGATGCCTGGTGCCAGAGTTGGACTAAATGATCTCTAAGGTCCCTTTCTGCTCTCAAAATCTTACAACTCTTATAATCACTCTTAGTAGACGTACTTTTGGCTCTGACCTGAAAATCTGGCTGGAAACATAAACAGTCTTCTACATAAAAACACACATTTACCAGCTATAATTTGGACTTGGCAACATGAGGTTTTACCATAGCTGAGAGGAAAATGTGCAGAATTTTCTCCAGTGATCATGCTACTTTAGGCTATACCATGGCTCATTTCTATAGGTGGTACAAACCTGGGCCAGAGCAGGGCCAAGCCACTATCACATCTAAGCCACTTTTACACAAGGGGAGGGCACGTTCATTTTCTTTTGAACGTATCAACAATCTTCCATATGAAGCGTCTCAAAAATAACAGGCCTCTCCCTACCAGATTTGTCCTTTTCCATTTGGCAAACTGTATTTTATTTTTTATCTTCCTCCCTTCTGTTTTACAGAGAACAGAAGCCAACATGGCAACAGGCGTTTTGTTTATTTCCTTCCTCTTCAAAAACAAAGCCATGGCTTGAGTACATCTAACAGAACAAGGTCCACCCGAAAAAAACTCTTCATTGTCTTTTGAAAGCCCCATGTTTGAATTTTTTAATGGAACCCACTGGAAAATCCTTACTATTCTTCTTACATATTAATAGTGATTATTAAGATAACATCAAAATATTTGTATAGCCCTTTCAGTTTAATACTTTCAAGTCCATCTGTATTTCATTTAGTTGTAAGAGGTATATATTATTTGTTTTGTTTCTAATGAAGAGGAAACTGGGACTCAGCATGCATTGCTCAAGATCATACAACTAGAATAATCTATGTAACTAGTTTTCAATCACGAGTCTTCTGTCACTACTTCAAACAACATTGTGAGAACTAAAGATTTAAAATGTAACAAAATAGTTTCTATGACAATCTAAGAGAGGAAACAGAGTCAGTGACTTTAAAAATTGTACATATTAAACAATATGCAAAAAGCCAACCTCAGCAAAGTAGGACCAAAGGTACATTAAAGCCAAAGCTAAGGATTTCTTCATTTTATTAAAAAATGACTAAAACTAAGAAAAATCACTTATATTGGTTTTATTTGCCAAGGGTTCTATCTGTTGCATAAAATAAATACAAACTTTATAGGACTCTCATTCATCATTGGCATCTGATAGTTGATTTTATTAGTATACACCAAAATAAAATGCAAGAAATTCATGGCCTATATTTGCAATACACATATTTTTTAATAGCCTTAAAAGATCTAGACTCCAGAAACTGAATTGGTACTTAACTGGTTACAACTGCAATTTACTGATTTCAAATGATAGATAATATCAAAAGCCTTTTCTACTTCTTAATATCTACTATATGAAAATACACTCCCCAAGAAATCTCTAGAGCTCATTCCCTCCTCTCCTTCTTCAAGTCCTCGTTTAAGTGTCGCCTTCTCAGTGGGGCCATATTGATGATGCCTATCCTAGTAGGTAAGCGTTGACCCCATCCCTGTTTCTCCACTTATCCATTCTAATGTACTTTGTAATGTATGTATCTTGTTTATTTCCACTAGTCCCACTAACTTTTATGTTCCCTGAGGATAGAGTGGTGTCTGCCTTTTTTGCTATAACATTCCTAGTGCTTGAATAATGCCCACATAGGAATACAGAATATTTGTTGAGCGAATGAATCATTTCTTTCTTTGTCTCCTTCAACCTCAAATTTAGGAGAAAGAAAGGCAAATAATAGAACAAACCATTTAAGCAGTTGTTCCCTAAGACTTTTTCTCTTTTACATTTCTTATTATAGGATATTTTAAACATATACAAAGGTATATGTTTAAAAGACTGTATGCCTATATCCAAATATCATGTATGCCATAAATACATATACCTACTTGTAGCTACAAAAATTAAAAAGAAAAAATAATACTGTAAAACAAATGAAAAAATTAATGAGCAATAAGTCAGTATATTGTATGTTCCACAAATGATATTAGATTTTTTTAAAAGGTAGACTGAATAACAGAACAAACTTCCATGCACCCAACAGTTATCAAATCATAACCAACCCTATTTCACCCATGTTCTCACTCAATAGTTTCCAACCCTTATTATTTTGAAAAAAATTACCAGACGCCATTCCATTTTATCTACAAATATTTCCAATGTTTCTCTGAAAGACAAAGAAGACTCATTTTTTTCTTCAATATATCTATATGAACATAGTCACACCTAAAACTATAACAATAATTCTATTACTTTATTAGATTTTCTTCTTGACATAAAGAACTTCTTCAGCTTAAATGGTGGCAGCTTTTAGCAGTTACCTATGATCACAGTCTGAGAACCACTTCTAATGTCACATCTGATTCCAGCCCCGAGTTACTTTGCAATTACCACTCTCTGGAACCCAAGAGTTCTATATAATTGATATGTATAATGTGCACCCTTGAACTTACCCAGAAGAGAAAATCCTAAGGATATTTGATGTTGCTTTTGCTAGAAAAATGTTGCTGACCAAACAGATCCACATTAACCAACTACAACCTTAAAATGTCAGCCTTACTCACTTGAATGCAATGTTTGTAGATAGAGAACATGGCAATAAAAAGATATGGCTGTATGTCCTCCAAAATAACAAGGAAATGTTGCCTTCTCAAATAGTATTCCTAAAAAAAAAATGGCTTTGGGATCTGAAACAAAATTAGTAGGCAAAAGTATTTCGAGGGCTTCAGAGGGTAAGCCAGCAGAACTCTGGGAAGCTTGAGTTGGGTATGTTGCATTAAAGTACCTTAGATCTTCGTAAGTTGTAAAGCTCTCAATAGGCTCTGGATAAATGTTTATCCAGCACAGAAACAATCATGAAATTCATGAGCTCCCTAGGATGGCTTATAAACATGACTTTAACTTCAGCTCTTACCTGTACTTTGAAAGCCTGTTCATCAAGAGGCGGTGGAGGAGGAAAGTTTCCAGAGATAGATGGAAGGGCACTGGAATCATCTAGAGGTGGAGGTGGGGGTGGAAGAAAATCACCTACAGAAAAGAAGTAAACAACATGAGGTTAATAAGGATGCAATGTTATAGTACTCTTATGATATATTTGCCGGCATTTTACTTCTTTATAATTGGCTTTGACACATAATTTTTTGTGTTGTACAGAAATTATTCCCCATCTTAGTTTAATTAGTAGCCTTAATTAGTAGTCTTAACTTTCAGAAGAAAGAGTATCGGATTTGATATTTAGAAATGGTCTAAAAGCTAGTCTAGAGGGGTTAATATATTAAGCAAAGCAAAGAATGAGCTTGGGTGGGAGATAGGGTTACTGAATTTTATACACCTTTGTGCTCGCCCTCAGTACATTTTCAGTCAAATGGAGGAGGAAAAAAAATTGTACAAAACTAAAGATAATACAAGGTGCAATTTATGAAGATGCATGAATAACCTCTGGAAATTAAGATAAAGTGGAGGATCATGGAAGTCTCAGTGGATCATATAATTTTCCTGAAACATGATGTAGAAAGTACGTCCATCCTTGGTAGAGAGACAGGAGAATGTAGGCATGGAGATCGGAAAGTTCAGAGCATAGAGAATAAAAAGCAAGTCATGAGATAGGAAGAACATGGGACACGGGAATGTAAAATAATGCCAGTGGGTTACAAAAATTAGATATGTGATAAAATTAAGCTTTTTACATGTTGCACATCAAAAAAAGGGTTTGAATTTTATCATGCATGCAGCAGAGATCGACCAAGGATTTATGAGAAAGAAACGCTTGGTTACAATATGATTTACTAAAGACTAATTTAAAAGTCCATGTAGGGCAGATTAGGAGAAATGAATCAGAAACACCCAATTTAGAAATCTATACATAATCCAGGCAAGAAGTAATGAGACTTTGGGATACTGAGAAAAACCTAGCATTACCAACAAGAGTAGCACACTGCTGTTAGAGTTATTGAGGGAGGGAATCTAATCTCTGTGATCTAATCTCTGTGATCTATACACATATATCTAAGAGCTTTATGGTTCCTGGAATGAAACCTGTTTAAATAGTCTGCAAAAAATTGTACTGGGGAAACAGAAACGTCTACCTTTTAACCTTTTCTTTATTTGTTATTTTCCTATTAAAAATAATGTTTTTGATGTGTTGGAGAAGAGATCTTTTCTATTTATGGATGAATAGCTTTTCCTTGCATTTTAGTTGCTCAACACTTTGCGGGTTAGGGCGGCAGTCTCCATCATTAAGTGAGTTGCTTTTAGATATTATCAAAACATCACAGTTTAGGCCCTGAGAAATAGAAGTATAAGAATGGAAGAGTGAGCACAGTAGAATGACTGTAAGTAGGTTTTGTTGTTCTGATACACCTTTGAAATGGTTCAGTTTGCCTCTATTTGCCTTATAAATAACAGTCTTAGAATTGAAAGTGTAGCTAAGCCAAGAACTGTCAGGTGTAGCCCCAAGCCAAATTCAGACTGCTAAGCAATCAATAGCACTATCTCTCGAGTACTCTGCTTACTAGACTCGCACCATGCCAGGCAGTGTGCTAAGATTTTCATACCCTGCCACCGAATCATACAACAATCAATGCTGATGGTTCTCAAACTTTAGAGTTCATCAATATCTCTGGAATGTCTTATTAAAATACAGATTTTTGGGTCCTGGATCCAGAGATTCTGATTCAGTAGGTCTGGGGAGAACTCCGGTAATTTTCATTTCTAATAAATCCCTGTGTGATTGATGCCTTTGGGTCTGACAGCACACTTTAATAACCACTGCATGTTGTTACTACTTTAGACCCACAGGATAAGAAACGTTCAATAACTTACATCATAAAGAAAATTTTCTACTCCTCTTATTCTCTGGGTGCACAAATCTGGGGAAATAATTTGTCCATATCCTTATGACGATTACAAATCCCATAAACCTGTATGCATTCCATTCAGTAGTTTTAAACATTGGTTAAATACCAGAATCACCAAAGAAACACATTTGAAAATGCTGATGTCCAAATTCCATCTCATAGCAATTCAATCAGAATCTTGGGGATAGAAGACAGGGAGTGAGAGGGTCAGGCACCAGGACACCTATAAAACCTAAGAGATTCGAACCTGCAGCCAGGATTGAGAAACTTTTATTTGGCCACAGACTGCATGAAAAAATATTTCATACCTGTTAATTAAAAAGAACTGTCAAGAAGTTCTTTACTGCCTTTAAAGGTCATAATGTATGAAAAGAATGCTCACAATGAGATCTTAGGCAATGAGGCAAAAAAGGTTTAGGTTGCTGTTCACAACCTAATTTCCAGGTTCAAATGTTCTATCTGAACCTATGTTGTATGAGTCCGTTCTCTCACTGCTATAAATAACTGCCTGAGAATGGGCAATTTATAAAGAAAAAGAGATTTAATGGACTCACAGTTCTGCAGCCTTGACAGGAAGCATAGCTAGAGGGCCTCAGGAAACTTACAATCATGGCAGAAGGTGAAGGGGAAGCAAGCACGTCTTACATAGTGGCAGGAAAGACAGAGCAAGAAGGGGGAACTGCCATACACATTTAAACCACAGATCTTGTGAGAACCCACTCACTATCACGAGAACAGCATGGAGGAACCACCCCCATGATCCAATCCCCTCCCACCAGATCCCTCCCTTGACGCATGGGGATTACAATTCGAGACGAAATTTGGGTGGGGACACAGAGCTAAACCATATTACTATGTCTTCTCATACCCACTTTATAAAAGGATTCCTGGGTCCCCTCTTATACTTCATCAGATTCTGTTACATCATGGGAAATTTTCAGAGCATCAGACAGTATCAGAACTGAACAAAATCTTGGAGATCATGTTATCAAACAGAGGCCCTGGGTGATTGATGTGATTGGCTCTGAGATCACACTTTGAGAACCACAACATGTTATTTCTACTTTAGACCCACAAGATTGGAAAGGTTCAATAAACTATGTCATAAAGAAGCTACATGAAAAGTCCAAAATATCACAATAAATAAGTCTTAAGTACAACTGTCTGTCCCTTCCAAATATATCCTTCTTTACTCCGTTTCTCTAATAGAACTTAGACATAGTGAGGCACAGGCTGATGACAATCCTGGGCAGGTCAAAAAGAACAAAAAAGAAAAGTGGAATGTTTTTGGTTTTTTTAAGAAACAACTTGAAAAGATGGACTCTATATTCGAAGCATGAAAAGGCAGATGTTTAAAAGCCCTCGTGATAAACACATAATTATCTGCTTTATTTAGATCAATTATTAAGTCAGACCAAAGTTTTCAGTTCTTTAAGCTTAACCATCAAAGGGTCCTTACTGCATTCCTTAGAGGGGAGCTCACGTTTTCAAAAGATGTAGAGGTACAGGCAAATGTCTCAAAAACAGATACAAATCTGGTAAAAGGAGAGGAAATGGCTCCCTTGGAGAGAGGCATAAACTAACCGGGAGAGTTTCAATGAAAAATTGCTAATAACTATCCTAAATCAGACTACAAGTTTAAGAGAATTCTAACTTAGAGCTCATCATTTTAATAGACAAGTAAATAAAGGAAAATGCCTCTAAGTTGCTGTGAAAATAAGTTCAGCTTTAGAGAGAAGGCAGAATTATCATGTTTAAGAAAAATGGGAAAATGAAAAGAACTGTATTTATATGAGTAGAAGAAGGGGGAAGGAGGTCTTCTCCATTCTAATAGATTTCTGAAAACAATGAAAGAATGAAAGAGCATGGGGCTTTGATTCCTAGGTGGTGATCCTTTTGGAGGAAAGCCCCTGGATGAAATGAAATGCAGTACCTCCCAGCCAGCACTGCTAAGCTGTAGACCTTCATATTAGTGCATGCCCTGACCTCTCTGCCTTGCCTCCCAGATTCTGTGACCTACAGGGAAATTGCAACTCACCTCGCAGATTCCGTGACCTACAGGGAAATTGTAACTCACCTCCCAGCCTCTGAGACGTACAGGCAAGCTTTTAAACAAAACAAAACAAAATGTCATCCGGCAATTGGCAGCGATATATCAAATCTAAAATGGAAATGTCCAGTTTTAGAAGCAGTAGAGTGGTCATAGACACGTGCCTTCAGACCTGGTCCCTCCATACTCCTCCACTCATCCTCCAAATCCTACCTACATACAAAATATATTTATGCCTCAATTTTCATGTAAAATGGTTTATTCAAAGTTACATAGCTGGTGAAATACAGAGCAGGAAATGGATTCTCACTCTCTTGGAGAGATGCTGAGACGTATCTTGCTTGATTTGCTCCATATGAACCCAAATCATTCAGCTAATATTCAAAAGGTTTTTGCTGTGTGCAAGAGGTAGCAGCAAGAAACAGTTAAATGAGGAGTTGGACAAATCAAGTATTCCATCTCTGATTCCCAAACACTACTTTCTGCCAATTTACTTCAGAAAACAGCCTGTTAGGCATATTGTTAACTCGAAAAGGGAGTGAGGAAAAACTCCGGAGGACCTAGCTATGCATATTTTCTCAAGCTCTCCCTTTTAGTCTAGGGGTAAAAAGGATGCAGCATTGAGAAGCAGGGATGGTTAGCTGGGACCAGCTGAGCTATTCCCCACTGTGGTTACCCTAACGCTTGTGTCAGTCAGACACGAAAGGCATCTACCTAAAGCCATCTATCTAATGCAGAGCTTGCTTATTATCCCTTTATGAAACAAAGGCCCCCATCGGAGGATGAAGATAACAAGAATTTACCTGCAAAGCAAGTAAATTACTAGTTATGGGTAACTGTGGTAGAAAAACACATGGGAACAATTCAACTCTATCAACAAAGTTTGGATTCATTTACTGTTGTACAAAAAGGAAACAAAAGAGCATCACGCTCTTCTTCAACTAAATACCCATATAAAACCTACACACACATCCAAGGATTTAGGTAGCAGCCCTTTTTGCGCCTCATATACAGTTCTATCAGAGCATCTGTAATACTTGATTGCATTTGTGTGTTATGATCACTCCCTCCCAGTTAGAACTGCAGCTTCTTACAAGTAGAGTCCACTCACGATTTATCTTTATATGCCCATCTCTAGTCACAGGTTTGGGCCAGAACATCCTCAGTAACTGTAGGTCGCATGACTGAAAAATAAAAACCCATTCAATTCCTTAACTGATGTTTTAATAAATGACCTGGTGTCTTGGACTCGTACGTCTCAGATGTCAATGTTCCAGTCATCAGGGAATCTAGATCAAATGCAGACTCTGATTCAGGTCCACACGAGGGCCAGAGATTCTGCATTTCCAACATGCTCTCAGGTGTTGTTGACACAGACCCATGGGCTGCACTGGCAGTGACATGTCTCTAGCTTCTGCTAGCCGGCAGCTATTGCTTCTCCCACTTTGTTGAGGGGAGAATTTTTGGTTGTTGGAGGAAAATCTAACTATTAAGGTAAACATAAAACCATGTAGATACTCCACAAGTTAACTTTCTAAATTATGAAGTCAAAAGAGACTGGGTTGGAATACACACATACATACACACACACACACACACACACACACACACACACACGGTGAACACTTTTTAAAACATGGTTAGCAAAGCGTAAGTTTCAAGTAAAGACAGTTATTCATTTCCATTAATAGTAACTAGTGGCCGGGCGTGTGGGCTCATGCCTGTAACCGCAGCACTTTGGGAGGTCGAGGCAAGCAGATCAGGAGGTCAGGAGTTCAAGACCAGCCTGGGCAACAGGGTGAAACCCAGTCTCTACTAAAAATACAAAAATTAGCCAGGCGTGGTAGCGGGCGCCTGTAATCCCAGCTACTCAGGAGGCTGAGGCAGAGAATTGCTTGAACCAGGAGGCGGAGGTTGCAGTGAGCCGAGATGGAGCCACTGCACTCCAGCCTGGGCGACAGAGCAAGACTCCATCTCAAAACAACAACAACAAAAAAAAACAAAACAAAAAACAAAATAGTAACTAATACAGAAAAAAATATATGTTTGAAAGGAAAATAGTACGAAATTTTAAGTCCAAAAACTTAAAACACAAACCCCAGCTCTACCCTTTACTTCGGGCAATTCTATAGTCCCAGACCCAGTTTTCCTCACCTATGAAATGAGGATAACCACAGCTACTTCACAGTGTCAATCTGTGGATCAAAGCAGCTAACACAGTAACTCTGAAACTTTTTGACCACAACCTAGATTAAAAAAATATATTTTATATAATGTGGTAATATTGCTATCTAGATATGTACACGTACATGTATACTAGAAAAAAAGGGTTTCATGAAACCATACCTACTATATAAATAAAACATACATTGAAATGCTCTGTTATTTAAAAAAAAATTGGTTCTGACCCACTAAATTGACTGTGACCCAGAAATAGTTCTCAATTTACATTTTGAACATAACTGAGCTAAATTACGTGCAAGTGATTAGTACAATGTCTACATATATATGACGATGCTTTCTTTTCCCTCATGCACAAGAGGGCAACTGAATCTAAACTTGATCACTCAAAGGAGGAGACTAAGCTCCCTGAACAAGGTCCCTTAAAGACAAAAAGTGAGAGGATAAAACAAATGTAACAGCAATGATGATCTCCATAAGGCAATGGAATTATGCCACAGCTATAATGTACACCTCACAGACTATAGGCAATTTATTATGAAACTAAATAACTGAAGACTTCACTTACAATTTCAACTTCAACTCCATCTTCAATTTGCATCAAAATACGTGTGCCACCAAGAAAACTGTACCAGAAAGCACC
The DNA here is from genome assembly GCF_009828535.3 of Hylobates moloch. NCBI lineage: Eukaryota > Metazoa > Chordata > Mammalia > Primates > Hylobatidae > Hylobates > Hylobates moloch. The sequence goes on along the minus strand of NW_026652288.1, from coordinate 97,947,251 downwards.
TTGGGTGAAATACTTTTAAATGAAGCATTCAAGGCTTAGGACAGCATGTATAACGTTATCATTTATTTAATAATGTATATACATACATGTATGTATTATCACGTACTATCTTTTAAATGGAGTCCCAAACTATTGATAACAGCAAGTTGCCTCTATGAAGCTAAATTTTGCAACTGAGGAATGAAAGTGAAAGGGAAATACTCTTCATTATACAAATTCTTAACTTGTCATTATTTTGCCCATTTATAATTTTTAAATAACACATATGCACAAAACAGAAATTTTCAGTACCTGAAAATGTGTCATCTCCAAATGTTCAGCTGAGTAAGGTTTTAAAAACCACCAGGAAATGCATTACAGCAAAGGCCAAGGGAAAAATTGAGGATACATCCCATTTAATGCATCACTTCTCGGCCTTCTCAACCTATTTACAATGCACTGATTGGAACTAACAATATGAAAGCAATTGCACTGATTTGCTCAACATGTCATTTCTATTAGAGATGAAACCTTTTCAAGCTCTTTTCCTGTCCCACTCTGCCCTTCTCTCTGACAAGGAAGGGGTTATTAATTTGACTGATCCAGCTACTACTGTGAAAGTCTCAGTTTTAGAAAGCAATACCCAGGAAATCTCCTTCTTAAACTTCCTGCTTCAGACCTCTGAGCATCTGGCTCCCAGGACAGACCAGCTGGAATGTTGTACTTCTTGACTCTAAAGCAAAGGGTCAGAATGTCAAGCCAGGTCTTCAGGAGCTGCAGCTCACTGAGTATGTTGACTTCCAAGATATAGTGGTGTGAGAAAGATATGGGATAAAAATTCTACTTATTCCTAGAGCCAAAGCCTCTGCACTATCTCAGTGGGATCACAGACCTCTGTCCCAGAGAGAGAGCAAGCACTTATGAGGCTATTAATAAAGCAGCACCTGGATTCTCATTTTGCTCTGTTTCTACAGTGTGAAACTCCTTTGAGAACTCTCTGGGAGAGTGATAATTATCAGGGCAAAGCTTGGCCATTCCATGTTCTCTGTCCTCATTGTCATCAAAATAGCACAATATATCTCCCTTCAATGACACATCTTCCTCTGTAAATAAGATATGTGACCTTGACCGAGGAACATTAATTTTTTAGTTATCATGCTAGATAGCCTTAAACTTCAGGTTCCTTTTATGCATTCGAAAAATTAACCTTTCTATTTTTCTTCCATTTGTATTTTCTGCTATTTAACTGGAAAACATTATTACTAATTTTGATAATACTCAATTTGCTAACAAATTAATTTAAAAGGAAGAACTAAGATTAAAAATATTGATGAAACACAGAGTTGATAATAGTATAGGGAAACCAGCATTCTCATATGCTACTGCTACTAAACTTTTCTCAAGAAAATTTGGCAAGAGGAATCAAAAGCCTTAAAGATATTTATAAACTTTAATTCAGCAATATCACTTTTAATAAATTATCCTACCAAAGAAGTAACTTAACATGCAGAGGAGCATGTTACGGAAACTTCATCACAAAGCAATGTAATGCAAAAACTCAGAATGTTCATTAACACGGTACTGGTCGAAAAATAAATTGCAATCATACACTGGGAAATTGTGTGGTCACCAAAATAATGATATTGATCTACATCTTACATCTATTTATTCATCGAGTGCCATCTATATATCATACATTATTCTAGACCCCAGGGAAAAACAAACAAACAAATAGAACAAACAAAGTGTGCTTCTCCACGAGCCCCCACGGAACTTATACTCTAACAGAAGAAGAATGCTTAAAAAATAAATCAAACATACTGAATATCAAATGGTGAGAAGGGTTATGATGAAATGTAGGCAAGGAAGAGGGTTGGGACTGCTAGGGTGGTGGTGGGTGTTGCAATTTTAAAGAAAAAAAAAAAAAGAAAATGGCCTCACCAAGGTGATATTTGGGGAAAGACTTAAATCTAGTAAGGGAGTAAGTATTGGCATATCTGGGGGAAGAACATAAAAAATTGCTTTTCGTATCTTTTGTTTGTTTGTTTGTTTTTGAGACGGAGCTTTGCTCTGTCACCGAGGCTGGAGTGCAGTGGCGCAATCTCGGCTCACTGCAAGCTCTGCCTTCCGGGTTCACGCCATTCTCCTGCCTCAGCCTCCTGAGTAGCTGGGACTACAGGCGTCTGCCACCACGCCTGGCTAATTTTTCGTATTTTTAGTAGAGATGGGGTTTCACCATGTTAGCCAGGATGGTCTCGATCTCTTGACCTCGTGATCCGCCCGCCTCAGCCTCCCAAAGTGCTGGGATTACAGGCGTGAGCCACCACGCCCGGCCTGCTTTTCATATCTTATCACGTAAGAAACAAGGGAGGTTATTGAATAGTGCTTATAATATGGTCACAATTTTATATAGGCCGGTATGTTAACAGGGGTTGTCTATAGCTCATGAGATGCTAAGCATTGTTTTTAAATTTTTATCCTTTTGGCTTAATTATTATACAATAAGTGAATTATAGGCATGCGTTTTTTTAAAAACCAAAAATAAGATACTTTAAAATGAATCGCAGAATCTACTCAAACCCAGCGTTTAATTTTAATGCATCAGTATATGTACTCAAGCCAAAATTTAATGTCCCTGTCATCTTTCTAAATAACTTAGCTTGAAATGCTCTTTGAGATTCTCAAATTAAAAAGCAAGAAGAATTATCTTTAAAGTAGATGACGTCTCCCTGATTTTAAATTGGACAGTTTCACTCCATATTTAGCTAATACAGAATATATCTGAGACTTTAAGAGTCCTCTTTTGTAATCACAAATAAGTACCCTGTACAAACGTGAGGACACCTCAGTGTATTACATGAGATACAAGCATACTATAATTCTCTATCACACAGTGGTTGGATAACAAATTCAATTTCTCAGTAGAAAACATTAAATGGATTTCAAATAGTATGAAATTAACGACAGTCTAGTTCTGCAAATCGACTAGAACCAAATAGCACTTTTGAATCCACCAAGTATCATTTGTTTTACAAAAACATAGTAATTGCTATCCAGACAACAAACCACACCATATATTTTTGGCTTCCAAAGATGAGCATTCAAAATAAATAGGACAATGAGTTGAGCTTAATGCATCAGTCTTCTATCAGCTAGTGAGATATCTTTAGCTCCAATGAGAAAAAGTAAAATTACCTCAGTTTAAAAATGAAACAAAAATCTAAAAATTCATGTGATGGACAGAAAATGAGGCAACATCCCAGGAAAACAACAACAAAAAGTCTTAATTTACCAGTAAAAACAAAGAAGCTTGCAAACAAATATCAGAGTGCTGACAGAATAGTCCAAAAACATCCTTTCCCCTTAGGATTGGGACATTACCCTGTGGTGGTCATTGAGGCCAGAAGCTCACCACCCCTCCAAAGACAATGATGCTGCCTGAAGGAGCATGGTTTCATAACAAAAACACTTTAAATAGGGCATTTAATTATTTCGCCACTGCTGTCTTTGGCTATAGAGGGAACCATCCTCATCGTCAATGACAATGCAGGCTTCCTTCCTGCTGAAACTCTATTACAGCCAATATTCTGCTCTTCATTAGCTTAATTGGATAACTATTGGTTTCCCCTACCTGACTAACAGCTCCTTGAGGGCAGACTCTCTGTTTTATAATCTCTACATAAAGCATATAGAACACATATGAGATACTCAGTTAATAGTAATGATATTATTGCTATAAATTATTATTGGTACAAAACTACATATATTAAATTGAATAGAACTCTGAGAGAATGAACACATGAACTTTTCCCATGGTCAACTTTGTCACTTTTCAAATATTGACACAAGGTCAACAATGTACTACTATACTGGTGGGTCATAGGTCCTTCATGATACCAACAGCTAGACAGTTAATAACCTGTCTGAAAGTAGCCATCTAGTTAGGTTTTTTGTTTGTTTGTTTCCACATTATCTTACTGAGGGTATGTCTTCAAAGTATAGGAACAGAGTCTTCATCCTTAAGTCACTACCTGGTTATGGGGGCACCCTAGCCTCCAGAAATATTGCAACCATCTTTACTGTATTGATCTTCTCCAATAAAAGATCCGTTGATAAGCCTTACCCAGTATATGTATATCCCTTAGAGTATAAAGAGACGTTTAAATTTTCTTTTTAATCCCATAAAAGAGAGATGAAGATAAAGAAAGAGCAGAGAAATGAGAGAAGGGGAAGGATACATGTCATAGACAGAATTTCAAAATGCTTATGTTTGAGGTGTTGAAACTCATCTGACTTTTAACCAGGGGTGTGTATCGGAATCTCCTGGGGCACTTTCTCGCAGTACATACTCCCAGACTTCACTTTAGAATTCTTAATTCAGAATCTTTGGGGTCGGGACCCAGACAAGGACCTCGCAAAGCTCCTGAAATGATTCTGGCGTATAGCGTTGGTTAAGAATCATTGACCTTCTGGAAAAACAAAGATTGAACAACTCTCTCTCTGAAATTAAAGATGACTAAGGTGACAAGGCAATAAAATGCAATATGTGATTCTGGATATAATTCTAGACCAGAAAAGAGACATCACTAGGACAATCAATGAAATCTAAATAAGGTTTATATATTAGAAGGAAGTATTATGTCAGTGTTTACCTGGTTTTGGTAACTCTACCGTGGTTATGTAAGATGTCAATACTTGGGAAAACTGGGTGATGACTAAATGAGAATCCTTTATACTATTTTCAACCTTTCTGCAGGGTCTCAAATTATTTCAGAATGAAAAGTCAAAATTTATGTTTTAAATTTTAAGGAAAAAGTAAGTCATTGAACTAGTCCAATAACTTTTTTATAGCTGAATAAATTTTCCACCAGTGTGGTATGGAGAAACAGTCAAAGAGTGTAAACCACACCAAGCAAGCCACTGTGAGCCCAAATATCCTAACTTCTAGCTAAGGACACATTTACCACAGCATATGGCAGACTTAGTGTGAGAAACTGAGACTTCTTGGGAATGGTGAGAAAACCTGCTATACCCCTACAAATTCAGAAGACTATGAAGAAGAGAAGAGGTTCTTACTATTTAGGAGACTTGGAATAGATGAGCAGGAACATGTAAAATATCTCCAACAAAATCCAGGGTGAATGCAGCATGGCTAGGCTGGTAATCCTACCTCGATGATCAGTAGCAATTAAACCCCATAAAACTTCCTTTTCCCAAATGTTGGGGCTCATTCTCTTGCTTCAAGAGAATCCCCAAAGACAAGGATGGCTACATGAGGCCAGGGGCCTTCTGTGATTTCTCCAGTATTCATCTTTTATGCACAAATGACTTCAAATTCTTCTCACTGAGAAATTCTTGTTACTATTTATATAAAATGATGCCAACCATTACTCACTCTCCTTCAACCCTGACATTTATTTCATCAAGTCTGAAGCTTAGCAAATGCATAAATGCTTTAAAAATAATCAAATAGAGACACTCATTTCATTTCAAGGTGGTTGTTTCTTGGCATGTATTTTTTTTTTCCAAAGGAATACTGGAGCTGACAGGTACTTGCTCTAAAAATTTACTTCACCACCTGCTAGCTGAAATATTGCTTTCATGGATTTATATTGTATTAAAAGGTCACTGGCTGTTTAAGTCTTAAACAGTTTTAATCATTCTAAAAGTCTCTTAACAGTAAGAAAAGGAAGCTCAGAACAAACAGCAGCAGGGACTCTAATTAAAAGGGCCAATTCATCTAATTTTATTTGGGGTTAATTATTCAGGATTCACTCTTTGATGTGTAAGGAATAGCAATTAGTAATTTTAGTGATTTGAGAATCATTGGAGGTGTAATCAGTTAAAATGAGTGAGTGTTTACAACACAAGATGGTGAATTAGTCCCTCTCAGCTGGAGAACAGGAACATTAGGCTCCAAGAGATCCAGGCTAAGGATTTCAGACCCTAGTAATAATAGTCACTTCAAAATCAAACACATGTCAACAGCCATCTAGCACTCTGTTTACTCTTAGCTGAGGTGAGGCACAGAAGCCTCATGAAACTGCCTTTATCCAGATCTTGATTTTTGCTGCTGTCCCCAACCACTTCCCAGTATCTGCCTCTTGTGCCATGATAACCATAAATGCATTACATTAAAAAAGCAATTCTAAATGAATATACCATTTATAAGTAAAATAAGACCCAGAATAATTGTGGTACTCATTGATTTCACCTCTGAATTTCTGATTGCTGAATGAGCATCATCAAATGAACCTCTAGCTCAGTGCTCAAATCTGAATTTAGACATGATAACCCACAGACCTGCGAACCTCCTCTTGTGTGCTCTGTTTTTCTATTTACCTCATCACAATTCTCCCTATCACAAAGGCTGAAAACCCTTTTCCTTTTTGTCTTAACCACCCACTCTGAATACAAACAAGCTATATTAAATTACACCAAATTTTTCTAATTCATTTACTGGTCTGCATCTCCATTGCCACCAAAACACCTAATGCATATTTACTTCCTATCTAGACTAAACAAATAGCCTAGATAGTCAACATCCTTCCTAACCTAGGTTTTTCCGATGTATTTGATACAACTGTTACTAGATTAAAAATATCATGGCTCTCTTTGAATAGCCAAAGCAATCTTGAAAAAAGGACCAAGTTGGAGGACACGTACTTCCTGATTTCACAGCTTATCACAAAGCCACAGTGATCAAAACAGTGTGGTCCTAGCATAAGGACAGACATAGAGACAAATGGAATAGAATACAGAGCCCAGAAATAAACTCTCTAATATATGGTCAATTGATTTTATGGCAATTATGCTGAAGTTTTAGAGAATTACTGTTTGAGAGTATTATTGGAAGCTTGGTAAACGTCTCTTCTGAGCCTCCCAAGATTTGACAAGACCTCATTCCGAAAAGGAGGAATCCTCTAACTGGATGGGCCTCTTATGAGGCAATGGAGAGGAACTTGATAAGCTTCGTTGTCAAAGTTTGTCAACAAACTCTGGAATGTACTGGTGAGTATGTATCCTTTGAGATTACTACTGCAAACAGCAATGCCTGACATTTTATATTTCAGAATATGACTTTTGCTAAGCTACATACCCAGTAATCTGCCAGAATGATTCCTCTGGCTTCCTGGACACCAAGACTTTGCTCATGCCTCTGTCTCCATTAAGAGTTTCCTCTTCACTATCTGAGCCCAAGCTATTCTTGGAGGCCTATGTCACCCTACACTATTATCCTTTGCCACCAGACGAAAGCATCTCCCCACCTTCAGCCCTCTGTAGTAACTTTAGAGCACTTACCAAGGTGGATCTTGTGGAAAATTCATGAGACATTTACCTCACTAAACTGTGTGCTCCTTGAGGGCAGACATCATATATGAGTCATCATTCTATCCTAAAAGCACCTCTTCCAATGCCTCACAGAGTTGAGGTGGAGAAGATTTGGGAAAATATTTCCTGAGTGGGTATATGCAAGAATTCTTGACAACTACACCCATAAATCCTAGCCCAATAAATTAGTCTTTAAAGGAAGATTGAGAAACTGAGTGACTACCAATTTCAAAATGTGTGTGTATGTGGTTTATGTGTGCATACGTGTGTGTGTGTGTGTGTATGAGAGAGAGAAGAAAAGAGAGGTTGAAAGATTGAAATAGGGAGACTCAGTTGAACATCACCATGGGGATGAGCTCGGCAAAAGGAATACCCTCACCTCAATCAATGCTGCAGTTAGGTAACTTACATATATAAAAAAATAGCTCTGTGACATTAAAATGTGTAAGCTTTTGTCCACTTGGAACCATTTACTAGATGTGTGTGAACTTAGGGAAATCATGAAACTTTTGAGTCTCAATATTTTTGTTTGTAAAATGAGAGCAACAGCACTTACCTTTTATACTACCCAGGGTTGTATAGACCAAAGTATTTAAATTTAAAAATACGACATCCTGGTTTTTCTTCAGATGGTATAAATCTTTCGCCTTTTACTGAATTTAGAAATACCATAAAAACTATAATGTCCTACATAAATATAAGTTATTTTTACTGTGAGATTATTCTTTATGTGACTTGCCCAGAAACACATTCTTCACAAACATTTAGAAGCTCGAATATAAAATATAGTTAAGTGTTTATTGAATAGATGCTTTACTGTTAACATGGCTCTCAGCACACCAGGGTTCCAAAGAGTTAGGTGTAAAAGAAAGAGAGGGAGTGAGAGAAAAGCATAAGACCATAACTAAAACAATAACAAAACAAAGTCCTAGAAGCTAAATAAACAAATATTGTGTTCTCCCCAGAATGTTTAAAAATCTTGGAAAGGAACTGCATAAGGAGCCTCGGGGCAGTACTGACTTGGCACATCAAGCCCCTGTGCGACTGATTAACCCGACATTCCCCTGGGTAGGGGAGTATTACTAGGTCACTTTTTTTCTTTAATGGACAAACTGTTCTCGAACAATTTGCAAGACATAAACAAGCTATTGTAACATACCAATCAAAGAGGGTAGTTTTGTCCTCAAAAATGCGATGATATAACCAAGTCAAAACAACCACCACCACCACAACTGGGCAATCAGACAAACAAACATATTCCAATTCTGTCTGCCTAGTTCTGGATGGGCTCTTCTTTACCCACTTTGATGTATAAACACACAGTCCCACATCTGCAATGGTTAAGTCCCAGATCAATAGCAAAGTTTACAAGACCTCCAAAATCTATTGGATGTTCTTCATCCAAGAACTTAATGGTTTTTGAATTAGAATACAGAGTTCACAGTATAAAGGGCTCTCTTGAAAAATCAACTTTTGTCTCTAAGGAGGTCCTCCATAAAAAAGTCAATCCTTGGGTTTCGTTCACTCTGCTTTCTTCACTTCCTCAGATTAGGAAGTCATGTGATAGAAGACAGTCCCAAGTTGCAAAATTTGGTGACGTGTTCTGGGCAGAAGTTCAGGCACCTCGTTACTTTAGCAGACCAGGTCGGCCAGCCCAAAGACATAATTTAGCTGAGTGAGGAACTTGTTCCCTCCTCCTGCTTCATTTGGCCAGCTGCCTCAGAAGGTCTTTCATTCTGGAGTGCAAAGGATTTATTGCTCCCTTTTATTCCTCCTGCAGTAGTTCCAGTTCACTGAGTTTCAAGTTCAGTGAGCTCAGCCTTGGCATTCAAGGATCTCCTTATGTCTCATCCTAAAGAGAATTTGTCCCAGGTCCATTTGCCAAGGACATGGTGACAGTCCCCCTCCTGGCACTTGAGTCTCCAATATTATGCTTCTTCTTATAAACAGACCCATCCAATCACTTGAGTTCCTTCTTCAGGTCTTACTGGCACTTCCTTGGCTTAACTGACACTAACGGCACAATGTTATAAACTGGCAGAATAATCATATTAGGCAGGAATTAGAACAGAATAAAGCGGTCCACTAGTCTATAGCTCAGCAAGCAACAGCCAAATGGCCAAATCCAGACCAGACCACCTCCTGTTTTTGTAAATAAAGTTCTTTTGGAACATAGCCAAGGTCATTCATTTACTTATCGTCTATGGCTGCTTTTGCATTCCAGTGGCAGAAATGAATAGTTGTGACAAATATCATATGGCCTATAAAACCTAAAATATTTAGTTACCAGATTTACAGAAAAGTTTGCCAAACCTGATCTAGTCCATGGACTCACATTACAGATAAGAAAGTTAAGATCGAGTAGGGTTAAACAGAGAGGAAATAAAATTTTCAAAGCAAAATACCCAGGGCAGTGCCAGGCATATGGTGCATACACACTGAGTAAATACCAGCTCTAGTGTCTGACAGGACATTTCGTATTCTTTTCATATGGAAATGGACTAAAATGATTTTTCAAAGATAGCATTGTTACCCTTGAGGAATTCATTGCCTAGAAAGGAGAACAAACATATAAACAGATAATTTTAACACGATATTGTGTGTATTAGTTTTCTGTTGTTACTACAACAAAGTACCACAAGCTTGGTTATTTAGAAGAACAGAAATACATTTATCTTGCAGTTCTATAAATCAGAAATCAGTTACGCATATCAGTGCACTAAAATCAAGGTGTTGGCAGGGCAGCATTCCTTTCTGGAGTCTCTCCAGAGAATCCACTTCTTTGTCTTTTCCAGGTTCTCAAAGCTGCTCCTCATTCTTTGGCTTGTGGCCCCTTCCTCTATCTTCAAAGCCAGCAAAGACACGTTCAGTGTTTCTCACATCACGTCACTTCAAAGACCTCCTCTGTCCTCTTCTTCCATTTGCTATCACACTTGTGATAGCATTGGGCCCATCCTTATACTCCAGGATAATTTCATTATCTTAGATTAGCTGATTAACAACCTTAGTTCCATCTGCATCATTAATTTCCCTGTGGCATGTACCCTAACATATTCACATGTTCCAGAGATTAAGACGTGGACAACTTTGAGGGCTGTTATTCTGCCCACCACAACATACCATAAGAAGGGAAGTCTGCACATAGTGCTAGACTCAGAGTAGGAACATCAGTGCAAGGACAAGTATAGACAAGAGCAAAAGTTCTTATATTCATGGTACCTATTTTCCAGAGTTCCTCATGATTTTCTAAGAATCTCTTTACGATTTCAGCATATTTTAAAAAAATTTAAACATATTATTTAAGATACTTCTATTTTTAATGCATTGTTCTATTCTTTTTGTAACTATAATCTTGCCACCACATTTTTAAAAAAACCCCTATTTAATATTAGGTTGAGGAATTTCAGGAAGCAAGTCTGAGTTAAGATTGCAGCTAAAATAGTTTTATATTTTCCCCATAGGATTGCTTTTCTTAGGTCCATTTTATGGATAAGGAAACTATCCCTCAAAAAGAGTAGGAGCCTGACCAGAATCACACACACCAGAGCCAAAGCCTAGAGAAAATTGTTCTATCTATTTGAACCTTATAAACAGAAAGAAAAATGTTAGTGCAGTTTTTGCAATGATCTACATGGCAATGCCATAAAGGCGGGGGGAGGGGGATGGTGATAAAATCCATCACATTGAGAAAAATGAATGTTATGATTAGCAAACAGGTGGAGTTTACACAGCATATATATATATATATATATATACTGAGATGACAGAAACCACTTTTTTCAAGTATATTCAGCTCTTCAGACAAAAATATAACTGAGACTAAAAGACATAAAAATATGAGCCTCTACTGTCATTATGATATAGAAAGAAAAATTACAAGTTTATTTAGGGAAAAAATGAAGAGATTCAAAGCACTATATTAACAAAGGTATTATCAATAGGTGTTTATAAACCCTGAAGATTAAGGGCAAAAATTAAATAGAAATTACCTGGTTTGAGGATATGAGAGTGCCAGATAACTGGAAGTATTCAAGTAGAGGCAGGAAGGCCACTTGACATTAATATTATAAAGAAGATACAAGCTTTATTAATCCAAGGAAACTGCTTAGTAGCCCTCTCGACACTGATGGTTTATGATTCTATGACTCAAAATGCAAGGGCCAATTAATGGCAATAAGAGACTAAGGCTTCCTTTAATAGGTATAGCCAGAAAGCTCCTCCTGATACCATAAGATGGCAGTTAACCTAACTGTAAGCAGGCACTTTCCAGGCACATTACTTAAAAATAATTCTCTAGGCAAGATCAGACAAAAAGCAACCAGTAACGTGGACAATACCAATGAATGACCCTGACCCTCTCATCTCACTGCCATGTTGAAAATGAAGCTTTTAATATTCAGAAATTTCCACAAGGTTATACTCTACTGAACTATTGAGCCATGATTTTCTATATAACAAATGAGTAGTCACCAGGCAGTCTAAAGGAGAGTACTTAGGATTTTGATCCTCGCAAATCTTGCCCCTTGCTCCTGCCCTGCCAGGAATCCCTAAACCTTCTTCATGGAAATAGCCTATCCCCTTTGACTTAATGGGTAGTTCAAAGTCTGATAGAAAGGCTTGAAAATACATGAGAACTTTCTGACTTGGCCCTTGATAACTGAGATGCAGGTGATCAAACAACATTTCTTAAATTAAGGTGTACACACTTCCACACTTACAATGAAAACCAAGTAAAATACCAAATTACCAAGACGGAAAATTCCCACCATGAAAAACAAGAGCTACTCAGAAGAGAAAAACAAGACATCCAGTCACAGGAGCTACACGGCCTCCTATTAAGAGTAAATATACACACATTCCCACGCCGAACTTTCTCCTTCTGAATAGAGTTAAAGGTGCAGGAAATAGTTTGATAAAGACATTATATTACTTAGACAAAACTGAACTAGGTTATCTGTTTGTTTATTAGATTGTGGCTTTCGACACTTTGTTCTACCCTAAAAGCTCTTGACATGAGCCGACACACACATTCTTTGGAATGAAGGCTTTTGTGAGAATATTTTATGGTACTTAGGCTCTTGAAAAGACCTGTGAAAGCAGTCACACCAGAGGATTAAGACCAGTGTTTGGGGCCACCACATCAGGATGGTCCAATTCACTTCACACAGCCTTAACTAGGACATGTGAGCTTTCTTGGACATAACACCAAATAGTTCCGACTTACTCATTGCAGAATTTCTCATATTAACCCCAACCCACTCTTCATAGTTACAAACCAAACACCAGGTCCTGGGTGCCAATAGATGAAAATAAAAACAGAGTAATCCAGAAACGCAATTCAACAAGTTGTCACTTCTATCTGTTGCTAAAGGGGAAAGTATACTCCTGATTTTATTTTTATTTAAATTTCAATCAGGAACATTCATAAAGTAACAAATTCCCAGAGCATATCACACCGTCTTCTGAATTCCATGTCATCCTATTATCCTAATTTGATAAAAAGATCATGGTATCCCCTTCTGTTCTGCTTTGTTTTGTGTGTGTATGTTTTGGGGCTTGGGCTTTTTTTTTTTCCATAGTAAGCCTTTTTCAGCTTCAAATTGGGTCTGAAATTTGATTGCTGTGTGGAATCCAAAGGGCCTCATCTTAAGCTTCCCTGACATTTAAGGGACTCAGAATGGAGATTTATCCCAATCCAAAAGGGGTGTAAATATGAGAAGACTGCATGTTTATAAAAACAGAACATCCAACAATTCATGCAAACACCTGCAGCCTTTATTTCTCTGATAAGGTGCTGTGTTGTAGAGTGCCCTATAATCCTCTCAGTTATGAAACAGGTAGAAAAAGTATTGATCCATCCTTGTAGTCAATGATATATCTATGTTGCTGCTCTGTTGATTAGTGTCCATGAAATCATTTTAAAACATGATATCTGAATGTTTCACCAAATATCAATATTTTAAAGGAAGGGTTCTTTGTACTAAAACTTATAGAACCAATTAAGTACACCTCACTACTTACTTCTCCTCTTCCCCTAAATCTTCCATTTGTAGAATCATTAAGATGGACACTGCACAACAGAACTTTCTGCAATGGTGGAAATGTTCCATACTGTCCTAATACTTGCAAGGTATGGCTACTGAACACTCAAAATGCGACTAGTGGCTGAGAGACTAATTTTTAAAAATGTTTTATTTAATTTTAATTAATGTAGATTTAAATTCAACTTCAAATGGTCACATGGGGCTAGCAGCTACCATATCAGGCCTTTCAGATTTAGTCATACTGTATTTAAAATGGTTCACTTGACTCCCTAAGCCCTCCAAAAAATTTTTTGCTACAAAAGCAAGAAATCTAACTTATGTGTTTTCTTCAAGATTTCAATAACAAATAACTTAAAACCTATTAAACACTGTAGATTAAAAGCTGGAAACCTCAACACATACCTGCTTTTCCATTTATCTAAATAGAATAATAATAGCTTTGGGGAAGGAAATTAGGTTCTACTTTCTTTCAAAACTCCAAATCCAATACTGTATTGAGTCTACTTACAAAAGAAAGACTGTGATTAGGGCACACTTCAATTTCTTAGTATGAATTGGTACAATGTAAGGTAAAAAGCAACACAGAAGCCACAGCTGCCAGTGCTGGCTCTGCCATGAATGCTTCGTGTGAATGTTATGAAGACCAAGTACATAAAGGTTGCAAGGGTTTCTCAGGAGATCCTAGTACCGAACAGACGCTGAACAAAAGCTGGTTAAATGACTGTTCTGTGTCTCATCAAAAGTAAATGAACAAAAGAGCTGGATAGCTAGTAAAATTTCTACTCAGGTCTTATCCTAGCATGGCTAAATATCATACTGCTCACGGTCTCTGCCACAGAGAAGAACATTTAAGAAAATTAAGTTTATTAATATTATGCAGCATTGGACGCTTGCAAGCCTTCTTTCTTTTTGAAGATATTGCAAAGACGGCTAAGAAAATCTAACATGAAATTGGAGCGGAAGTTATTTACACAGGAATAAGATGACATTAATGAAGAAACCCTGCTCGCAGATATAATTGACAAATATATTGTAGCACTATGGGAGGCCTAGGTTAATCACTTGAGGATCAACCTGAGGCCAAGAGTTGAAGACCAGCCTGGGCAACATTGCAGGACCTCATCTCTAAACTTTTCTTCTTTTTAATTAGTCAGGCATGATGACACACATCTATAGTCCTAGTTACTCTGGAGGTTGAGACAGGAAGATCACTTGCACCCAAGAGTTCAAGGTTAGAGTGAGCTATGTGCCACTCACACCTACCTGGGCAATAGAGCGAGATCCTATGTCTAAAACACACATACACACACACCCCACATGTTCATACATACGCAGTGAAACAGACACCACAAATTAATCAGTAAAAGAAAGATTATTTATTTTTGTTGTTGTTTTTGGAGACAGAGTCTTGCTCTGCCTCCCAGGCAGGAGTGCAATGGCACAATCTCAGCTCATGGCAGCCGCTGCCTCCTGGTTCAAGCAATTCTCCTGCCTCAGCCTCCCAAGAAGCTGGGATTACAAGTGCCCGCCACCATGCCTGGCTAATTTTGTATTTTGAGTAGAGACAGTGTTTCACCATGTTGGCCAGGCTGGTCACAAATTCCTGACCTCAGGTGATCTGCCCGCCTTGGCCTCCCAAAGTGTTGGAATTACAGGCGTGACCCACCATGCTCGGCTAGAAAAGATTATTTATTAAATGAAATTGGAAAAACAGGTAAATTATTTAAAAATCAGTGTAGAGCCTCACCTTTGACCAAAATTAGTTTCAGTTTGATTAAAACTTGAATAATTTAAAAAACAAATTGAAACAAACTTTTATATGCTTCTAAATTGAACAAAATTAAAAATAAACACCCAAAAAAGTAACACACACACACACACATATATATGCATATATATATATTTATATAAAGCTCATATAAATTGGCTAAATTTATATGAGCCATTTGGTGTGTTACCAGGAAGGTAACATACACATACACATATATATGAAGCTCATATATATTGGCTAAATATGCTAATGCAATAATATACAATCAATTTAAAAATATTTTTTAAAAAGGATAACATGAGAGGCAGTAGAATATCAAACTGAAGAGTATCATATTTTGAGTAAACTCCAAATGTGACACTAATTAGCTTCACTTCATTGGCCACATTACTTAGTATCTCTGTTTCTCAGTTACACCATCTTAAAAATGAGAATAATAATAATAATAATGTCTATTTTAAAAGTTAGTTTTTTAAAAAAGAAAGGTAATTCTTAAGGAGAATTTAGCACAGTGACTGACTACACGTACAAAATCTATAACTAGTTTACAAACGTGAAAAAAAGTGTTGCCCTATTAATAATTCAAGAAAAGCCATTCTCATAAAATTAGCACATTTTTTAAAACAAAGCATATGGATAAATAGGCACTATTAAATATTACTAATGCAAGTATAATTTGGTAACTTTTGGATTAAAATTTGGTAAATATCAAACTGTAAAACTTCATTGTACCATTTGATCTAATAATTCCACATATGGAAATCAATTTGAATTATTGTGAGAAATATGAGTGAAGAAAGGGTGTGGAGGGGACAGGAAAGCTACAAGCCCGAAGATTTTGACAGATAAAAACTGAAAACAGCCTAAATTTTCCAATGTTAGAATAGCAAAATTCCCTTAAAACCTCATTAAGGTGCTGCCTACAATAACTTCACAAGACTAGGCATATATAAAAATCTGTGGACAATAAAAAGAGAGCTATTTAAGCCTGAGTCAAAAAATGAAAACCACAATTAAAAATACTTAATAAATTCTGTATGGTTCCTTTTACATATGATACAAAAATAAGCAAAACTAATCTATGCTGTTAGACATCATAATGGTGTTTTTCATGGGGGGGATGAAGTAGTCTGGGTGACTAGTGAGGTTCTATTTCTTGATCTGGGTGTTTTTTAAACAAAAATGCACAATTTGCAAAAATTATTGAACATATCACCTATGATATGTGCATTTGATACATATATTATAAAAGGTTAAAAGTTACTTGAAAGAACCATATCAATATATTCATTATTGGGTTATGAGAACATGGCTTATATTTTCTTCTGTCAAAAGTTCTTTATTACCTTTTAATTTTATTTTTTAAAAGACTATGGGAAGTAAGATGTCTAGCCAGACAACAAAAATGTCTTTAGATTGGAGGGGAAGGTCACCTAGTTAAACCACAAACTGACCCTTGTACATCTTGATATCCTTAGGGGTCATTAGGCTAGGGCTCGAAAATCCTCCAGTGGGAAGGAGCTCACCACCCCCCAGGACAGCCTATTCTACCTTCAGATCACTTTGTCAGAAACTCTTTTTCTATACTGAATGAAAATTTGCCTCTGTGTAACTTCTGTATTCTGGCATATTTCTATCCTCTGGAGTCCTCAAAGTCTTACTCTTGTATCCCCGATTATCGTCTTCTTAAAGTCCCCTTACAATCTCTTTCAGTAGTTCCTCCTAAGACATAGCCTAGCTCTCTCTCTATCTTGGCTGGTCTTCTCCAGATGAGAGTATCTCTTTCACAGTAGAGTAACCAAATTGAATACTAAGTCTACGAGCTGAGGTCTGGCTGGGGGACAGTAAACTTTGACATGAGGCTAACTCCACTCCATTCATGGACACTCCCTGCTCTATATTACTTATTCATATCAAGTTTATCCAAGGAAGCTATCACTAATTACACAATTTCAGACATCTTGATCATGTTAACTACGTTTCTTGTTTTCCACACTTTGCCATGTTCTTTCAAAATAAAAATCTAATGTGAAGAACATAGCCTATATATATACCTTCAGAAACAAAGAAAATGGTTTCCTAAAATTTTACCATGTTTTAAAAGTAATAACACAGAAGCTGGAACTCTACTGCCCTGCACAAGGAATAAAATCAATGTTGATAATGGCTGCAAAAGATTAAAGAGAATTCTGTTCCAACAGTAACCGCGCCTGGAACCAGTCAAGTTTTCTGCAAGGGACAAAGCCTGATTTTCAAGTTCCAGCTTCTACAGGGTGAAATATTAAATACCAAGCTAAGTCATTTAAAGTCTTCAAAGGCCAAAGCACAGAGAATACGTGATTATCTTGTTCAATCTCTTTGTATAGGATGGATGAAATAGAAACTAAAGTAGAGGTCCCATTCTCAAGGCACACAGATAACGTGTGAGAAGACCTCTGCAATAGTCTTGATGTCTGCACTGCAGTTGCAGCAAGTTTAGGTTTATGGATCCATTCAGACTCAAAAACAGGGAAGTTGACATGTTCAAGAAAGCTGATGCTAGTAATGATAAATAGAAAGATGTCTGTAAATCAATAAGGCTGTTGTTTTTCTCCAAAACTTTTTATCATAAGGTGGACAAAACTACAGATAAAATTTTTACATAATTGACTAATTTACTCAATGTGCAAAATGATTTCATCAAACTGCTGCTATGAAATTGTCAACCATATCTTCGACAGTATTTCCTTGAAGCTAGACATTTCCAATTTTAAGCAAAAGATAAATGAACATAAGAAACATGAGAAACTGACTAAGCCCACACATGGACATATAACCAGGGCATTCTCCTGATCTCAGAACAAAGAACCCCCCCGTGAATAATCAACATAGATTGCTAAGAGGAAAATAAGTATTCCCTTGATCTGATTCTATTGATAACAATCAGATATTGGGGTTCGGAACTAGGTTTTGGTGTTGAGTATCGTCATATCCAACTCTTTGAGTATGAGTCCGCATGACAATGAAGTCGAAGAATTTTCTTTCCTATAGTTTTCATTTTAAAAAATAAAACCATACATAGAGAATTATTTTGGAAAGTAGGAGTACTAATGAAACAAGTTTCCTGGAAAAGTCAATACTAAAAAGGAAATATGTACTTTGAGCGATGGGAATCAGGAACTGCTACATAAATTCTTCTTCCTCCTTCCTATTAATGAACTATTCTGAGACATGCTAGTTTATGAAGACTTTGTGAAGATGTGCTGTGATACCAAGAACTCAGCTGCTCTTGTCAGGAAGCTGTGGACAGCTTGATAATGTACCTCTCTCTATGTGCTCTCCCTCCTCTTTTGTCTTACTTTTCTTTTTTCCTCGCTCCTGTTTTGCTGGGCATGTTCATTCAAATTAAGCACATAAGTTGTTACCCTAGGTTCCATTTTCTAGGTAATCTAGTCAAACAGAAACATCTACTATGTTTGGTATACAAACAACCCCCTCCTTAGATTTGGGGAATGGCTGAAGTCTCTGTAATGAAGTATTAGCTATAATAAACTTGGGCCTATTTCAGTAGCTCCACTTACAATATTTTTTAAATTAAAACCACAACTCTTCTATAAATAGAATACTAAGTGATATTCTAGCTAATTTAAGAATGCCAGTTGTTTGGGATTACAAATACAATGTAGTTTATCTGACTTGTTAACTATAATAGATCAGATCAACCTGGGGTCTCTCCAAACCACAGAAGCCACATAGAGTTTAAACCCTTACCCAATAACATTCCCACATCATGCCCCAAACCAACCTACTACCAGAAAAAAACGGAAGGAAGGAAGGAAGGAAGGAAGGAAGGAAGGAAGGAAGGAAGGAAGGAAGGAAGGAAGGAAGGAAGGAAGGATCGGCCATGAAAAAAACCCACACTGCATTCTTTAATCTCCTTTTCCACAAAACAGTACCCATTCCCATACTCATGCAAAAGGCACAAGATCAATAAACATCTTGCAAAGGAGCTCTCCTAACATGTTATTTATGGTTGAGAGATGTTTTAGACATACCTACTAAAGACTAAAATTTGCAGAAGTGACTGTCAGTTAATATCAGAGACTATCTTCAAAATAATCCAGGGTGAGGGAAAGGAATAGGTGTATAGGTGAAGCAAGACTGGCCATCAGTCCATTATTGCTGAAGCTGGATAATATATTCCTGGCGGTACATTATAGTAATCTTGTCCCTTTGTATATGTTTAAACGTTTCCATAATAAACTTTAAAAATTGAAAAGCATACATTTTTAAAAATTATAATAGTAACACCCAGTACCCTAAGGCTAAGAAAGATAATGCACCTCAACTGTGTTCACTTCCTTTATTAGTTAAAATGCACTATGCTCATCTAGTTTTATAAAAATGCAGACAACTCTTCAAAATCAAGAAGT
The DNA here is from genome assembly GCF_009828535.3 of Hylobates moloch. Lineage (NCBI taxonomy): Eukaryota > Metazoa > Chordata > Mammalia > Primates > Hylobatidae > Hylobates > Hylobates moloch. Next base: position 97,927,713 of record NW_026652288.1, on the reverse strand, counting down.
CCATCTTCAAATGAGTCTCAGCGAATATTTAATGTTTCATGCGGGTCGAAAGTGCTTAAATCCCTGCTGAATCTTTTATCCATATACACAATTTAGCCCATATTCCAAGTTCTCCTTCAATTATCTCTTCAGAAGCTGGAAAATGTGCCTAGTGGATGCAAAACTAATAGTACCACTGTGGTTCGTATTTGCTGCAAACTGTTTGCACTGGAACTCTAACTTGTGAATGCCTGAGGTAACTGTGCGAGTACAATATTTGAGTTTGCCTAAGGAAATGAACTAAAAATACAATATCTGCTGCTCCATATATCAGCTCATAGTTTAATACCAATATGCTTCACATTTCTATCATTAATAATACAATTACTATTTGTATATCGGCAATCCTGTGACCTCAGAGGATATTTTTTGAGACGGAGTCTCACTCTGTCACCCAGGCTGCAGTGCAGGGGCGCAATCTCAGATCACTGCAACCTCCACCTCCCGGGTTCAAGCGATTCTCCTGCCTCAGCCTTCTAGGTAGCTGGGAATACAGGTGTGTGCCACCACGCCTCACTAATTATATTTATATATATATATATATATATAATTTTTATATATAAATAAAAAATAAATATAAATAAATATAAATAAAATAAATATATATTTTATATACATATAAAAATATATTTTATATATATATACATATAAAAATATATATTATATATATATTAGTAGAGACAGGGTTTCTTCGTGTTAACCAGGATGATCTCGATCTCCTGACCTCGTGATCTGCCCCCCTCAGCCTCCCAAAGTACAGGGATTACAGGTGTGAGCCACCGCGCCTGGCCTTAACTCTTAAATCATACCCCTAAGGAGTGGAAGTGTTGGGAGAACTGATACTTAAACAATGGGATTCCAAACATGGGAGCGTTTCAAGCACTTAGGCCAATGATAGTGAAGGGCTAGTACTCTGCTCCTGGGAGGGAGATGCTTCCTAGACAAATTCTAATTTTAATGGACTTTCCTTTCCTTCAAAAGTAAGATATAACTGGAATTAGATTGGCACCCAGATGTCCCAGTATCTCAATAAGGTTGTTATCTTCTCTAGAAACTTTGCAAAATTACGTTAGTTAGCTGTACATCAAGATGGTGAGTTTAAAAATGGGAAGTTGTACAGTAGGAAAAGATCTTCATGCCACGGCATCTAACTCACACATTTCTGAAATGTCTCCTTTGTCAGATCTCCCAGGGATGGTACTGTGCAGGGTCAATGTGAAGGCTTCAGTGCATTCTAAGAAACTCTGCTCCATTTCTGAGCAGGACCAAATTCTGGGGATGTTTTCACTACTCTGTCTATCACCCATGTATATTCTAAACCTGAATTCTTTCTAATTATTTTCAAAAGATTATCTTCCAGATGTAAAATTCTGTGACTCATAAATTTCTGCTTTGGATACCAAATAATAGTCATGGAGTTTCTGAAGAGTTAATGTCACTATCAAAGCCACCTAACTTCTACAAGGAGTGACTCCAGCTCTGGCTAGTTACCTCTTACCCTTTCCTGAAAAGACTCAGGAACTAAGTGACTGTCACAGCCTCAATATAGCAATCTCAAAAGTAATTATAGACTATTATCTTGTCACTCCACGCATTTATTTTTCCTTGCACTCTTAGAGTTGAGCTCCTTTTCTTATAAATCGACAGCAGTTTTCTAATGCCTCAGCTCCATTTGTTTAGCTGACTTATTTGCTCGAGGTGCTCACACTCTTCTTAAACTCAGAAGCCAAGGTTGACTGCCATGAGTGGCAAAAAGAAATGCAATCCTTCTTGGAAATATTTTCGTGCCTTTAGGCATACCTACACACACCAATCCTCACCTGACTCCCCTACCCCAAACCCCATTCAGAATTAACCAACTGCCCAAGTCCAGCCAAAAGGCATCTCCCGCACTAAGCCTCTGCTGATATCTTTATCAAATGATTTTTTCATCACATTCTTATAGTAACATACCTGTGTTTCTTTTATAACATTATCGCTCCCTATCTTACAATCACATCTACTTAATTATAAGGTCCCTGTTGGTGTAAACTGCTGTGTCCCCATAGAACCTTTTCAGATATTTTAAACCATGACTAGAATAAAAACTGTACTTACACCAAGATCTAATGAGCACATACGCATGTACACACATGCATAGCTGAGAAGTTTCCCCCAATAATCTTTATACATAGTACAGGATTTCTAACACTGTCAATAAATGCCAAATGAGGTCAGGCCCATTGGCTCACACCTGTAATCCCAGTGGTTGGGGAAGCGAAAGCAAAGAATCATTTGAGTCCAGTGCCAACATGGGCAACATAGCAAGATCTCATCTCTACAAAAAAATAGAAAATTAGCGAGGTGTGGTGGGGCACACCAATAGTCCCAGCCACTCGAGAAGCTGTGACAGCAGGATTGTTTAAGGACAGGAGTTTGAGCCTGCAGTAAGCTATGACTGCACTAGTGCACTTAAGCCTGGGTGACAGCAAAATCCTGTCTCTAAAATAAACAAATAAATAAAATTTTTTAAATGCCAAGTGAATGAATGAGCCATGAACAAAAACAGATTTACCTGCTTACAACCACATTTGACAATTACAGTTCTTTTTGTTCCCTAAGTAAAAAGACCCTCTGCAAAATTCTGGAAAAGAAACAATATCCTCTTTATAGGTTAAGTACTGAGAGCTAGTTTTACCATATCTAGAATAGGTTACAGTCATTTTTTGCCCAAAAATATTCACCAACATTGCCCTTCTGATTCTGCAATCAGTATATTATGATAGAGTTCATTTTAAAATCAAGTACCCATACCTACTGTTTTCAATCACAGTCTCTGTCTCGCAGAGAGCAAGTGACTGATAAAATAGCACTGACTCAAATGTCACACATGATATCAATTACTTTGCCAATCAAGGAAATTAAGGATATGACTACACTTCTTCTGAGTGTGTTTAATTCATTCCAAACATTAATTAAACCCTATTATCAGGGATGTGTAAAACCTCGGCTTCAGCTTAAAAAAAATCACATTCTCCTGGGTGTGTGCATATTCTATTTTACATGAACCTTTTAATAATCTTTTTGGGAATAGAAGGCAGTGAATCTGGTCAGTACCTTCTTTTTTTTTAATCCTTGTTGGTGCTTTTTATATTAGCACTTTGCTAGTCCCCAAATATTACTATTAATAATAGTCTTAAGACTTCATCAGGCTCTCAACTAAAAATTTTTTCTCTGTAAACTGTCCAGAAACCATGCAACTTGACAAAATAGCACCTGTGTTATCTATTAAACTATCTCCCACTCTAATTGGCCCTAGAGCTATGATTCTATTCTAGCTCAAATCTTGCAAAGACAAACACAAAAGCACATATTAACAATGTATGTCATCTCACTTGTATAAAGGATCCTTCTCCAAGTGCTCACTACACTAAGTTGGCTTTCCAATAACATTGTGAACACCTTCTAGAACCTTAGATAAGCAGGTAACTTGATATGGTTTGTTCTAGTCACGGCTTTGTGTCCCCACCCAAATCTCATCTTGAATTATATTCCCATAATTCCCATGTGTTATGGGAGGGATGCCGTGGGAGAACATGTGAATCATGGGGATGGGTCCCCCCATACTGTTCTCATGGTAGTGAATAAGTTTCATGAGATCTCATGGGTTTATAAGGGGTTCCCGCTTTTGCTTCCTCCTCATTTTCTCTTGCTGCCGCCATGTAAGATGTGCCTTTCACCTCCCACCATGATTCTGAAGCCTCCCCCAGCCATGTGAAATTGTAAGTCCAATTAACCCTCTTTTTCTTCCCAGTCTCGGATATGCCTTTATCAACAGTGTGAAAATGAACCAATACATAGCTCATCCTTGCATATAATGCATAAAACTGGAGTTGTTTTCCAATAATACAAATTACAATTTTACATCTGAACTCTTCCCAAGCAGGAAAGATTTAGCATTCAGTTTATCTCAAATAGTAAATGTAAAGTCTACAGCAGAAAAATCCTTAAAAATATTAAATCCTAAAACCTGTAGAAATGAGATATGTTGGTTTTCCATGGATGAAAGTTACTGAGGAATATCATAGACCACACTTCTCAAATACCATCAACTGAGAAAGCCAGTAGTTTCAGGCTTATATTGTTAGCTCCTGCTTACCTACAGCATTGCATGGCAGTTACAGGCATAGGCTGTGATGCCACATTGCCTAAGCTGGTATTCTGCCTGTCACCTGCTAGCTGCCTAACCTTGGACAAATTACACAATCTTTCCATGCCTCACTTCCTCATATGTAAAGTGGGAATAGTAACTGTACCTGCCTTGCAGAAATTTTATGACAGTCAAATTAAATAAATGCAAAATATGTAACAGTGTCTAGAATATGCTAAGTATTCAAAAACATTACACCTTATTCAAGCACCCTGCCTTCAATCATACTATGTAAGATAGACATATATGGAATGAGAAGAATGTAATAGGATAAAAAGAGCATGGCATTTTAGGTTAAAATGTGAGTTAGAATCTCCACAGTTCTGCATGCTATATTTGTGGCCCTGAGCTGTTTACACAAAGTCCCATCTCTTTATCTGTAGAATGATAAGAAGCGTAACAGAAGTATGCACAAATGTAACAGGAACTCGGAGGAAATCAAAATAACTTTCAGCTAAAGAATCAGGGGAGGCTTAATAGGGAAGGTACTATTTTGATAAATACTATAGAATAGATTTGTGGAAGTAGAAATATTTAAAATGTATTCTAGACTAAGAGAACCATTCAAGCAAAGACAGAGAGGAAGGAAAGCATGGTGTGTCTTCAGAGAATTAGCACATGGTCTAACCTGGACAGCAAGGAGATTGTAAAGGGAAGCAACTGGCGCTGAAGTGAGACAAGCAGATCCCGTCGGAAGGAGATCAGCATTTCCTGGCTGGATTGGGACTTATTCCCCCAGGCATTTTCACACCTGTAATCCCAGAGGTTGGGGAAGCAAAAGCAAAGAATCATGTGACCCCAGTGCCAACATGGGCAACATAGCAAGATCCCATCTCTACAAAAAATAGAAAATTAGCCAGGTGTGGCGGGGCACACCAATAGTCCCAGCTACTCGAGAAGCTGTGACAGGAGGATTGTTTAAGGCCAGGAGTTTGAGCCTGCAGTAAGCTATGACTGCACTAGTGCACTCAAGCCTGGGTGACAGCAAAATCTTGTCTCCAAAATAAACAAATAAATAAATTTTTTAAAAATGCCAAGTGAATGAATGAGCCATGAACAAAAATTCAAGATTGTTATTGTCCATGGATAGAATCCAGTCGGTATCATACAAGGAGCTGAGCACAAGGTGAAGAGTGTTTAGAAACCCTGGGTCTACACTCCAGCTTGGGTGATCGGACTGAGACCCTATCCCAAACAAACGAAAAAGCCCAGTCCTAGAGATAAAGGCTTCCAGAGTCCATTGAGCATCTAGCCTGTGAAAAGCCAAGGAATCAAGGGGGCATGATGCCAGGGTTGGCAAAGATGGGGAAGTAGATTCATACCTGTATGAATCCGGAACCTAAGGAAGGAAGGAAGAAAGGAAGAGTCAAAGAGAAATGACATGACCAGGAAGTATCATAAACATTCAGGAGGAAGAGCAAGAGATAAAACCAAAGAACCCGAGAGAGGTTGGTCCACCTAAGAAGGCATCTCAAACAACCAGCTACAATCTGCTTTCTGCAGGCTACTTCACGCCAGTAAGAACCATGGTCATGTATGGCTATGTGGGCTGACAACTTAGGAGGTGAATCTGAAGCTTAAAATAAAGAAAGAAACAGCACCAGGGGCAAAATAGTATGAGAAAGAGATATAAAAGATTTAAAGAGGGAATACAATATGACAAAACAGAGATTCTTCACAGGATATAGAATAACTCCATCGAAACAAGACAAGGAGAAACCAGGTTGCAGTCTCAGTCCCAGGATGTGAACTACTTGCTTTATATGAGATGGCCACTTCATGCCTCAAAAATTAGGCAGAAGCCAGTAAACAAGCATCCTCTCTACACCAGTCATTCTTCTCTCAAGACTTTAAGGTTAGGGGGCAGATGTACTGAACGGAAAGCATTAAGTTCTAAGGTCTGGAAGTCAGGAGTGGAGGAAATTGTCCCAGGTCCTTTCTTATTTGTCATTTTTCCTTTTTGATACACATCACTTATATGAGAAGAAGAGGACTCTATCATCCCTCAACAACAACAATAATAAATTCTTAAGGAATTGTGAAGCATCTTAGCTGACAATATCGAATGTGCAAACAATAGCCTGATTTGTCATGCAGCAAGTAAGGCCTTTCTGGGGAAAAAGGAAACAAGAGGAGGTGGGGATCAGTCGGCCACACAACACGCTCAGAACCCACACGCTATCAGTTTTTAATGCAATTCTTCACAGACTATCTGCCCTTGAACAACACATAATATAATGCTCAGCTAGTGAAAGAGAAGGAGACGGAGGGATATTCATTGATAACAGTGAGGAAACTTAATTAATGGTAACAACACATTTCTTGATGGGAAGACTTAAAAATTTTATACTTAGTTCTACTGGCCCCTCTTGAAGAGGGTGTCAAACAAACCGTAGCACCTTCAGAGAAAGGCAAACAGAAGGTTAAAAGAATCTGAAACCAGATTGTTAAGTATGGCTGTTTCTCTCTGAAAACACAAAAAACAAACCAAGGTAGATGAGTGTACAATAGGGCGAGCCCCTTACCTATTTTTTCAGCCTCATCTCATACATCTCCTAGTGGTCTGTCTTGTTCACTGTTATATTCTAGACCATAGTAAGCACTCAATAAAAATATGTTGAAAAAATGAATAAAAGTCCTCAAAACAACTCTGGTTTCACTATCCCTTGAGGACGCCACATTCCCTCTTGCCTCTGGATCCCTGCACACATTATTTTCTCTGTCTGAATATTCCTCCGACTACTTTACCTTATCCTCTAAATTTTCTGTCTTATAGCATCCCCAAAAGACACTTGCATCAAGTAAGCATACACAGATCATCTACCCCTATTATATACCAGAGCTCTTCTCCTTTCCCTTCGTAGCACTCATGATGGTTTATAATTAAATGTTTGCTTGAGTATTTTGATTAATGCCTGTCCCCTTGACCACACTAAAGGTTCCAGAGAAACCACAGGCCATGTCTATTTTGTTCACAATTTTGTTTCCAAGTACCCAGAAAAGTTTCTACAACGCAATTGCCACACAATGAATATTGAAAAATATGAAGGAATGAAAGAACGGCCGTTAAGTAACATCAGTAAAATGGCCTTCCTTGACAATACCATATTTTCAAGAGATTTTTTTTCCCCACTCAAAAACCCTGCTGAAGAGCTAGTATGCCTCCCTATGACCACAGTCCCAGAGATAGCCATGACCAGAAATAGACACAACACTTATGAAACAAATCACTTTTCTTCCCAGTAATTTTGAGAGACTGAATCTGTTCACTATGTACAGAAAAGAAGCAGAAACCAGGAGGTAGTAGTAGTTCTATACCCATCATATTAGCAAAAAATATAAAGTCATGCAATACCCCGTGCTGGTGATGGCATGAAGAAAACAAGAATCCTAATGCTTTACTGGGGGAAAGGAACCCTAGTGTAGCCTTTATGTTTAAAAAAAAAAATGCAGAGCCTAGTGAAACTCAATATTAAAATGTACTATGATCAAGCACCCTCCCTATAGCCACAAATCCTGAGCTAACTTCTGCCAATCATTAAGAACACATATACAAAATGTTCATGACAGTACATTTGTGGGAGCCAAGAGTTGGAGGTATACGACTACCTCACTCTGAGGTGTATCACTGACGAAATCAATCAGTGAAATACAATGGATGCACACACTGGAAGACTCTACAGTATTAGAAGTAGTAAACTTCCTAAAGGAGCTGCAATGTAAATAGATTTTTTTTTTTTTTTTGAGACAGAGTCTCACTCTGTCACGCAAGCTGGAGTGCAGTGGTGTGATCTTGGCTCACTGCAACCTCTGCTTCCCAGGTTCAAGCAATTCTCCTGCCTCAGCCTCCCAAGCAGCTGGGATGACAGGCGCTTGCCACCATGCCCAGCTAATTTTTGTATTTTTAGTAGAGAAGGAGTTTCACCATTGTGGTCAGGCTGGTCTCGAACTCCTGACCTCAGATGATCCACCTGCCTCGGCCTCCTAAAGTGCTAGGATTACAGGCATGAGCCACCGTACCAGGCCTGTAAATTGATTTTTGAAAGATTATGCTGATCATATAGATAAATGTGAATTAACATAATTATTTAAACTGATGAGCAATAGTAGAGCAATAGTTCCTAATCTATGGGCAAGGTATATATTGGAGATACTGCAAGGGTCCTGACAATTCTATGTCTGCTCACTGAGCATTATTCATGTATGTGATTAAATATATTTCACACATATTTGTATTGTTTGTAAAAGTATGTAATTGTTTTCTCATCTATAGAAAAAACTAATACCAATGTCTCAGCACTGATCAAATTTAAAAATCTAACTCACATGAATAATATGTGACATAAAACATTCACACATGTTATCTATGTATTATAATTAATAATATAGGTTGGGCGTGGTGGCTCACACCTGTAATCCCAGCACTTTGGGAGGCTGAGGTGGGTGGATCACGAGGTCAGGAGCTGAAGACCAGCCTGACCAACATGGTAAAACCCTGTCTGTACTAAAAATACAAAAATTAGCTGGGCGTGGTGGTGCATGCCTGTAATCCCAGCTACTCAGGAGGCTGAGGCAGGAGAATTGGTTGAACCTGGGAGGCAGAGGTTGCAGTGAGCTGAGCTCACACCACTGCACTCCAGTCTGGGTGACAGAACGAGACTCTGTCTCAAAATAATAATAATAACATTATAAATGTTACTTATTTTTTGGGGGGGAAGACTATGCTGAGCAACAACAGTAGTAAAAAGGGTAAGAAATAAGATCAGATCGATAGCACAGAACCATGATCTAAAGGCACAAGGACAAAGTAGCCAAGAGTGAGATGTACAGTCAGATGGCCTGATTTTAAATCTTGCCTCAGCTACTGACTCACCAGGTATGTGACCTTGGGAAAGTTACTTTCTTTGTGTCTCAGTTGTCTAATCTATAAAATACGCTAGATAAACAGTCCCTGTCTCATGGAGTTCGTTGTGAGGATTATTAGTTATTACATTCAAAGGACTTGAAAGAGAGCCTAGCATACAGGAAGTGGCTGATAAATGTTAGGCATGATTATTGTGGAAATGAAAACAATAGTATATATTTCTAAAGATTCATGCATTTATAAGTGCTATTCCAAGACCATTAGGCTTCTATGAGGTGGAAGGGAGAGTGGAAGAAGGAGAAAAGATGAGGCAAAAAAAAAAAAAAAAAGAAAGTCAATCAAAAACAAGAGAGAGCCTCTTCAAGGACTATTAATAAGAATTGACCAAGCTTGGGGTCTTATATTTAACTCAGCCCAGTGGATCTGGTACACATAAGGGAAAAAGCGCAGAAATATTCATGGAATCATGTCAATAGACATGCAATAAAGTAAAAGTTTCAAAACTCCTGGTTCCAAGGACCTCAGAGCTATTGTTGTTGCTTCCAACATCTTTTGGATTTCCTACCACACAATAAACCAACCTTGACTAGTGTGTCACTTTCTATTTTTTGCTGTCTTAGTATAATCTCTGACTACAAAAGGCTCTCAAGTGGAAAAAAATATCAGAGTTGCTCCGTGTTGCTGCAGAAGGCGAAAGATTTAAGAAGGTAGAATACAGTTTAAAAAGACATGTTTCTAATTCTAATTCTAAACCAGGTAAATTCCAAGGTTTTTCAGAAAAGCATGTTTCAAGAACTCACTAAGGTTTGTATGAACATAAAAAGCCTCAGACACACTAAGAAATAGTGCAAAATGCATTTTCTTTACAAATGTTCTTTGGGAGAGGACTACCATTTGCCGTATATACAGGCTTACTTGGTTCCTCTCATTTATAGCACAGGCCACACAAATTTCAGTAGGTGAGATTAGTCCACAGTCTCCTACCCAAGTCCTACTGAATGTCCTAGGCAAAACTGACAGAGATCCTCTTTCTGATTGGTCCCCATATTTAACTCCACCTTGGTTGCTACAGTAAATGTTAGATAAACTTACTATACTTCAGAACAAATTAACATTTATTGAGTATCTATCATGTGTTAGCTTTTGCATGAGGCATCTCAGGTAACCTTCCTAAAAACCCAGGGAAACGAGAATATTATCTCCATTACAAAGACAAGGTGAAGGAAAACTGAAAAGGGAGTTCGTCCACGTTTCCAAACCTCATAAATGCAAAATCAGACCTTGAACCCAAGACCTCTGCCAACAAGTACAATTGTTTTACAACATAACACAAATAGTCCTAATGAACATCCTAAATTTTGAATTACAGAGCCCTAAAGATCCAAATCCTATGACCCTCTTTTTACAATTCAATATAGACCCTGTTATAAAAATTATCATTATATTTTCAATTGACAGCTTACAAATTCAACCCACTGATAATGTTGAATAGTTTGAAAACCTCCAATCTGCTCTTCTATGCGGTTCAGGCTTGGGAATCCACTCTGGCCCCCAGTACAACCGTAGATAATTTGACGCAATCAAATGAGAGTAAATGGTAGTAAACAAAATAGAAATAGCACTGATGGTAAACGGGGAGGCATATGTTCTTGTCCCTACTCTATGGCCATACTGCTATAGAATCCTGGAGAGTCACTTTTTTTTTTTCTTCTGAGATGGAGTCTTGCTCTGTCGCCCAGGCTGGAGTGCAGTGGCGCGATCTCGGCTCACTGCAACCTCTGCTTCCCTGGTTTTAAGTGATTTTCCTGCATGAGCCTCCAGAGTAGCTGGGATTACAGGCCACCATGACAGGCTAATTTTTTTTTTTTTTTTTTTTTTTTTTTTTTTTTTTTTTTTTTTTTTTGAGACAGTCTCACTCTGTCGCCCAGGCTGGACTGCTATGGTGCAATCTCTGCTCACTGCAACCTCTGCCTCCTGGATTCAAGTAATTCTCCTGCCTCAGCTTCCTGAGTAGTTGGAATTACAGGCGTGTGCCACCACGCCTAAATTTTGTATTTTTAGTAGAGAGGAGGTTTCACCATGTTGTGCAGGCTGGTCTCGATCTCCTGACCTCATGATCCTCCCACCTCGGCCTCCCAAAGTGCTGGGATTACAGGCGTGAGCCACCATGCCCAGCCGAGAGTCACTTTTGCTTTGGACCTTATATACGCCCTGTAAAATCAAGTGATTCTCAACCCTGGTTTCACAAAATCATGTGGGAAATTTCTATAAGCTACTGATGTGCAGACCCACTGCAAAACAATGAAATCAAAGTCTCTGAAGCTGAAGCCCTGGCATTTGTGTTTTATAAAACTCCCTCCGGGTAAAGCCAGAATTGATTGCATAGATGATCTCTGAGGTTTTTCTCAAGGCTTTCTAAGATTCTCTATCCAAAGGAATCAGAGTTAGACCACGCAGGCCACAACTCACATGTCAGACTTTTTGAAGCCCATACACTTCAAAAAACCTCCTTAATTAAGCCAACTGCTAAAGGAGAGACACCATCTCATCTCTCACTCGTCCTGTGGTCACCAGCACCTGCTCTTGAGAAAGCAACTACAAAAATGAGAAAAACAGAAGTTCTATAATAGAATCCACATTTCTAGAAAGCTTACAAATAAGGCTTAGAGCTAAAAAGGACATGGAGAAAAGGCAAAAGAAAGCCATGAAAACAATCACGGTCCATTCATTCCCTGGGCAACTCACTCCATTGCCATGTTGAAAACATAGATGTTAGAAACCAAAGGGTTTTTTGAAGAAAGCAGGAGCTGAGTGGGAACTTGGAGAACAACAAAGAAAGCAATGCCACAAAGACAAGCTGACAAGCTCTGTAATGAGCAAACCATTTTCATCAGTCCGTGAAAAATTAAGGAAATTCAGGGAAATGAGTTTAGGAAAGTAGATTGTTTACAAATAAATAAAAACAAAGGAAAATAAAAACCCACAGAAGCCTTTTGATGGCAATGTAAAACCAGTTACTTCAGAAACTAAAGACAGAGAAGTTAAATGACATACACAGTAACCAACAGGTTACAATGACACTTTTAAAAAGAAAAGGCTGAGATAATCTATGGTCAATTTCATGATGTTTTGACCTTGAGAGCCTGACTGGCACAGCGTCTGGAGAGTGGAAGAAAGAGACACATTTCAGAAAAACTGAAAGTCAAACGCCACCTGCTACTTTCACTAGTTCTTCTAGGCCGTGTGAGATTGGAGTGGCAAAATGAAGCTGGGCTCTCATGCTCACTTAAAATGATGGACAACACCAGTGTGTTTACTAAAGAGAGCTGTTTCTAGTCATTTAAGTGGTGTCCCACAAGCCGTAATCAACCAAGCATTGTGGACAAGACTCTCCTGAAATTATTATGCATAAAACACATGTGGCAAGACCGCTGCCTTCAAGCAGACTATGAGAAAGCTCTTACTGAAAAAGAAAAACAGTGGGTGCAAAACTGGCAGAAAACTTCCCCTCCCTGTTAAATGGCATATGGAAGAAACAAATAAAATAATTTATTCTAAGAAGAGAGACCTTAAAAATGATGAAACTGATAGGAAACCATTACATCTGTCCTGTATCACAAAAAAAGGACCAGAAATTCTTTATCTCGTAACCCTGCTGCATATGTTAGGGATGTGTGTGTCTCTGTGTGCCTGTGATTTTCACAGCTTGAGCTATTATATATTTATTTGTTTATAATCTATCAGGAGACCAAATACTTTGGTCATTGCTTATTCCTGGTCCTAAAACAGTGCCTGGCACATGATGAGTTCCCAAACATTGCTTGAATAAATGAATGAATGAATCAATGTCCTTTTTACTTTTTTTTTTTTTTTTTAATTATACCTTAAGTTCTGGGATACATGTGCAGAATGTGCAGGTTTGTTACATAGGTATACACATGCCATGGTGGTTTGCTGCATCCATCAACCTGTCATCTACGTTAGGTATTTCTCTTAATGCTATCCCTCCCTAGTCCCCCACTGCCCAACAGGCCCCAACGTGTGATGTTACCTTCCCTGTGTCCATGTGTTCTCATTGTTCAACTCCCAATTATGAGTGAGAACATAAACATACAGTGTTTGGTTTTCTGTTCCTGTGTTAGTTTGCTGAGAATGATGGTTTCCAGCTTCATCCATGTCCCTGCAAAGGACATGAACTCATCCTTTTTTATGGCTGCATAGTATTCCATGGTGCATATGTGCCACATTTTCTTTATCCAGTCTACTATTGATGGGCATTTGGGTTGGTTCCAATTCTTTGCTATTGTGAACAGTGCTGCAATAAACATATGTGTGTGCATGTGTCTTTATAGTAGAATGGTTTATAATCCTTTGGGTATACACCCAGTAATGGGATTGTTGGGTCAAATGGTATTTCTGGTTGTAGATCCTTGAGGAATTACCATACTGTCTTCTACAATGGTTGAACTAATTTACACTCCTACCAACAGTGTAAAAGCATTCTTATTTCTCCACATCCTCTCCAGCATCTGTTATTTTCTGACATTTTAATGATCACCATTTTAACTGGCGTGAGATGGTATCTCATTGTGGTTTGGATTTGCATTGCTCTAATGACCAGTGGTGATGAGGTATTTTTTCATATGTTTGTTGGCCGTATAAATGTCTTCTTCTGAGAAGTGCCTGTTCATATCCTTTGCCCACTTTTTGATGGAGTTATTTGTTTTTTTCTTGTACATTTGTTTAAGTTCTTTGTAGATTCTGGATATTAGCCCTTTGTCAGATGGATAGATTGCAAAAATTTTCTCCCATTCTGTAGGTTGCCTCTTCACTCTGATGATAGTTTCTTTTGCTGTGTAGAAGCTCTTTAGTTTAATTAGATCCTATTTGTCAATTTTGGCTTTTGTTGCCATTGCTTTTGGTGTTTTAGTCATGAAGTCTTTGCCCATGCCCATGTCCTAAATGGTATTGCCTAGGTTTTCTTCTAGGGTCATTTTTATTTTCTATAATAAATTCATGCTTATATATTTTCTTTCACAAAATCCTAAGAACAATCTAGCTCAAGTATAACAAATATATTTTCCTATTTAATATGCAATCAACGACTTGGGCATAACTTTTTGCTTTCAAGTTCAAGACTTAAAGGCATTGCTAAAGGTATAAGACTTTTTGGTTCATAATTATAATTTCTCAAAATTTCCTTTTATACATACCTCTTATCCTCTTAACATATACATGCAATGATACAAATGCTTACAGCACTATATTATTTGTATTATTAGAAAAAGAATACAGCTCCACCATATCAATGCTGCACAGAACAAAAATACATCATCCCTGTAGTTTAAAGTATTAAAATTATTTAGTTATTCCCTTCCCAAGAAGTGAAAAATATCTGAATTGTAAAGAGAAAATTTCCAGGTTGGAACATTTTAATGAAGAGAGGAAAAACACAGCTTCTGAGCAGGTTTGAGGCAGATTCAAAGATGTATTTGAAAATTATGCACTGTATTTGCAAAGTGAAGCATCTCCACTAAAAGTACATTCTTTATACACATGCTAACAAAATTAAGGGCACACCATCCTTTATTGAATGAGAGCTTGTTAGAAGAGCTAGTGTGTACCATTTCCTTTTGTTCCCTGGAGGAAAGCTAAGGGATGAAAAATACTTTGTTAATGAATAATATTAAGCTGCAAATTCAAAATTTTAAGTCACTGAGATTGATAAATTAAGGTTCTGATGGCAACCCAATTCTTTCCTGTCAGGCACATGGAATAGCTGTAACTGGAACACTTGTTTCCATCTTAAGGAATGGGGAGGATTGGTACAACGCGAGATTCAGCATTGCTAATTAGGAAACGTCAGCAAAAGTAGTTTGGAAGCTGCTGGAGTCAAAACCACAAAGAAAGGGCCATGAAACTCATCCCACCATTTTCTCCTTCCCCCAGAAAGTGAGATGATAACAGTCCTTCATGTTTGTTAAGTACTTACAACTTACAATACACTTCTACACAATATGTCATTTGAAGGAGAAATAAATGCAGGCCAATACTTTCCATCCCTATTTGATAAACGGAGAAACTGAGGTTCAATAGCATAAGATAATCCTGCCATGCCACAGAGCCTTCACGTGATGAAGTCAGGCCTCAAAACCAAGCCAATACGTTTTCACTCTAGAATATGGCATCAAACTGAAGCTATGCAGGCAAGAACTTGCTTCTGCTCTTTCTTTTCAATTGCATTACTTTCAATGGCAAGCAGGAATTGTCATTTTTGTTGCTGTAGATTGTGGTCAACGAACACTTAATAGAGCCCCAGTCTGAAAACAGTTTCTTCTCTTTTTTGCAAGTATTATGTATACCTTTGTGTATAGGTGTTGGTAATAAAAGCATAGAAGACAAAGTTCAAGTAATGAAAATCAAGTTCTGAGAGAAAACATCGCAATGATCCCTTCATCAACCTGTTCACATGCCTCTATCTTGCCTTTGAAAACAGAAAAAAAATGTGTATGTCTTAGAGTGCTTTTTATCATCTCCAAAATGGTTTTACAAATAGACACATAAACTCTTTCAATGTGTTCTTAAACAGAAAGACCCGTGGACTCCATCAGCACTCCTCTGGGTGATTCACGTATCTGCTCTGCTTCTTCACAGAGCCAGCTGACATTCTCAGGACGAAACCCCTCCATCTGACATGTAACTGTAAAACACTGGGCCCAAGGAGTGACTGTAATTAAGGGCTTACGTTAAAAATGTATAAACAGAGTTTGCTTCTTAAGTTTCAAAAATTCTTCACAGTGATGGTATGAACTAAATCCACGGCCACATAATAATCGAAACAGAAAAGCAAAAGAAAGCTACTTCAGGAAATACCACGGTCACACCTCAGTTGGCTTCATGCTACAGATTATAGAAAATATGTTGCTGCCCAGGCCACCAATCTGTTGGTTCACGTTACTACGTGAGCAATGTAAGTGTTTGCAATAAGCCATCCGCTCTCTAAATATCAGATATAGATGCTCCAAAGCAGCTATGTCAGTGACGAGAACAGAGGAAATATGTAGCAACACTTCATTAAGTTGAATTCTAATACTTAAAATGCTCCTTTTAGTACTGACATTCTGGATTATAAAAGTTGTGTTGGCCGCATGTTCTCACTCCTAAGTGGGAGCTGAACAATGAGAACACATGGATACAGGGAGGGGAACATCACACACCGGGGCCTCTTCAGGGGTGTGGGGCTGCGGAGGGATAGCGTTAGGAGAAATACCTAATGTAAATGAAGAGTTGATGGGTGCAGCAAACCAACATGGCACATGTATACCTATGTAACAAACCTGCATGTTGTGCACATGTACCCTAGAACTTAAAGTATAATAATAAAAATAAATAAATAAACAAAAGTTGTGTTGAATTCACTTATTCATTTTTTCATTCATTCATTCAATAGTTATTGCTAAGTACCGAGTGCCCACCAGGCATTAGGCTAGACCCCTAAGATACAACGATGCCCCTGTAGAGTGTACAGCTGAGTCTGTGAGGAAGTTATGTGTTCCTTTACACACATACGTAGTTAGAAACTGCAATGAGTATTGTGGCCGGGCGCGGTGGCTCATGCCTGTAATCCCAGCACTTGGGAGGCTGAGGTGGGAGAATGGCGTGAACCCGGGAGGCAGAGCTTGGAGTAACCCGAGATCGCACCACTGCACTCCAGCCTGGGCGACAGAGCAAAACTCTATCTCGAAAAAAAAAAAAAAAGAAAAGAAAAGAAAAAAAGAAATTGTAATGAGTATTGCAATGAAAAACTTTAGGCAGAGTTGAGAACATCCTTTCAATTCTGACACTGTACCTTCCAGGGACTAGTAATCAGAAAATAGAGGCAACTGTGAAAAAACTAAGAATTGGGGTCTGAAGGCCTCTAAATGATGACAAATGCACATCCACTGCAGTTTTATTTTTATTTAAAACGTACGCAACACTACAAAAGAATACGTAAACATTCAACTTTAACCAATCCCTGCTTGCAAATTATCTTCTAATATATTCTGATAAACACATATGCACACATACACACACCACATGGTGAAGATTACTGCCATAGAACTTTGAAAATCTGGAATCAGTCCTTGATCTAGAACACACTAGTTGTTGAGACAAAACTGCCCCATCTTTATAAAATGGAACTCATCATCTCTGCAGTGTTAACCACAAAGGCTTGATATGTAAGAATTCAATGATAGCATAGTATAAATACATTTTGAAAAGTGAATATTTTTTATAAACAAAAAAATCAATCCATATATCTGATGTATACAGGCACACACACACACACACACACACACACACACACACACACACTTATTAAGGGAGAGAGAGAGAGTACACTGGATTTCTCATTTTAATACCATTTTCTTTTTAATCACAGCAATTTTGCAGTTGCTCTGTTGCCTTTCTTTATGCAAAGTTTTCTATGCCAGCAGAAGATGGGAGAAGGAGGTAAAGATATGTAAAGGTCATTCTGCCTGACTCCTCCATTCACAGTCAGAATAAACAAAGGACTGGAATCAAACCCCAAAGGTCAAACTGCATCACTACGTGATGATACTAATGAACATAACCTATGGTAAAATTGGTACCAGCAGTAAGTATCAGGAAAAATCTTGTGACTTTAATGTGACCATGAATTGACATCTAAGGGAAAGAGTAGCATAATTTTCTTAACGTTTTGTCAGCAATCACGCAAGAATGTGAGATGTAAATAACTGAAGCAGCATATTTACATCTGGTTTCCTACATTTAAAAAGTTGATGTGAAATCCTAGACTGCATGTCTCTTCTCTATCAATCATGAAGGACTACAAAAAAATCCTAGAAGGAAATGCTACTGCTTTATAAGTAGCAGTAAGATCATTTATTAATGATAACATTCAGTAAGTGCTTACTGAGTGCTAGTCACTACTAAAAAAAACCTTTAAATATAATACTTAACCTTGACAACAACCTAGGAAGTAGAAATGGTTATTCTCTTTTTTTACAAAAGAGGATGCTGAAAATCAGCAAAGTTCACTAACTTTTCTAGTATCACACACAGTTAGCATTTACCAAACACATTAAACAGCTGTCATTCATCTGGCACTGTGCTAGGAGACTAGGAAGGTTGGGGAAGGGGAAAGGTAGCAAGGAAGACATTTCTGATCCAGAGATGTGTCACACACTGGTTTTAACCAAAGAACCTGCAGAGAAGCTAGGACATGAACAAAAATTTTGATAATCCAAGGTACAAAATTTTAAGTACCACGAGAATGCACAGTTAAGTTCCATCTCCGTGTTTATGTGTATGAGTGAGGGTGGGGGCATAGATGAGATGAATTCCAGACAAAATACATTACAGAATTAAGTGGAATAATCCTATCCTGCACAACTTTAGACATGTCGGTTACAGATTGATTCTTTTAGGACAGGCCCACAGCCTATGTATTCTCTGAACTTGTTTTCCCTGTGGTTAACTTGGTAATATAGTGAACAATAACTAGTATAGAAGGTTCCCAAGGGCAGCTACCGTGTCTGTATTGCATCCTCAGTGCCTGTGATGGTGTCTGCTACACAGCAATGCTAAGACATACGGAGTTACATGTTGAACAAGTTAAAGTATTCATTACTTAATTAAACAGTGAGCAAAATAATGAATACACAAACATAAAGCCAGGTATAAAAGAAGTATAGACTCCACTGGAGTTCATGAACTGTCCCCAGGTTTAACTTTGCAAATCTGAGTGCCGAGGGACTTTTGTTAGACAGCAAGTGGGATTTCTCTTGAGTGAGACTACACTAGTTACCTAACTGGTCAATTATCTCGAGACTACCAAGGAGCAAAACATGAAGGTTTGTTTTACTCTCTGCCAAGGCAGGAAGCACAGAGCGAAACACAAAAGCTGTATTTTCTAGAACTTTCTTGAGAGCTGTAAAGTAACTCATTTGCAGAAGTCGTTGATTTTGTACATGGGGACTGTTTGGTGAGATTGAGGAAGCGAATGGTGGTTGACTTCCTGGAGTGAGTCATGGCTGTAACCCCCTTTGACATTATTAATAGAACAGAGGGAAAATTTCCAGGAAACACCAATTACCACAACAACCAAAATAGAAAAGGTGGCTGGTGACTTAATCACCAAACTTTAGGGGAGACTACTCCCCTTTCTTTATCAGAAAATGACAATAATAAATCAAATTAATATATTTTGAAACTAGTGTACCTGCATATTTTAACAATTTGCAGAGTTCTTTAATCCTACACTAAGATTTTGCTCTAGCGGAATGACCATACATACTCTGCGCTAACTACAGTTAAGCCAAAGTTTCAAAAACATGATTAGACCTCCAAGAAACAGACGTATGCATTTAATGATTCATTTAGCCATTCATTCCTTGTTTTACACTTTAAATCAATAGGTATTTAATGGGAACCTGCTATGTGCCAGAATCTTATTCTCTAAAAAACAAAGAACTAAATAAATGAGGTAACAACTATAATAAGTGTCCCAACCTCTGCTCACCATCGTAATTCTCTTCACATGGTTTTTAGGTTATAGTGACATTAAGGCTAAGAGATTAGTTCTGTTCTATAGCCTCAGGAAGTGTAAAAAACCTTAGGTCTGCCTAATAAGTTCAAAAACCTATGAGATTTTAGTCCTGTTCTTCAGGCATGCCATGCCTGCCTCCATAGTTTAATCACGTCATAAATGGGAAGAACAGTGTAGTCACTACACGTGTAAATAAGCTCTGGGGCCAGGTTGCCTGGGTAGTACTACTTAATATGGGACTCAGAGCAAGTTATTTCACTGGTTGGGGTCTCAGTTTCCTCATCCAGAAAATGGATATTAATAATAGCACTACCTCATAATATTATGAGGATTAAATGAGATTTTGTATGTGTGTGTGCATGCGTGTGTGTGCATGCGTGTGTGTGTGTGTGTGTGTGTGTGTGTGTGTGTGTGTGTGAAATACATGGAAGAGTGTCTGGAACACAATTAATCCCTTAAAATGTTTTACTAGTATTCTCATTATAATTACCACAGTTACTCTAAGATTGGGCTTTTTCATTAGTCACAGGAATATAATCAGTTCCTCAGTTACACAGCTATGACTGGTCATGCATTCTAGCCAACCTGTTTGCTCAGTTATGATCCATCACCATGCTTAGCCATCCTGACTGCAATGAAACGACATGATCCAGTCCAAAAGGATATTCTATCCAGGCAGTCTAGTGGGGCCACAACTGATTTATCTCCATTGCCTATTTAAATTCAGTGAGTGTGGCCAAGAAAAACAGCCTGTCCATCCTGTCCCTACCCACCTCATACAAATAAATATCTTCCAACTTAACCAGTTACAAATGTCCTTTTGGCCCCCAAGTACTTCAGCAAAGCTATCACACTTACTGCAGAATGGAATTCAATTAAAGGGATAGCATAGTAAATAATAGGAGCTAGTAATAGCATGCTCCCGATTTCTTCAACACGTCTAGCTTCTCAAAAAGCTATACCCATGAAGACCTTCATTATGTTCTCTAACATAAAAACACTTAAAGCAGTGAAATAACACATACGACCAGTAATATGGCAATAGTTCAATAAATTCTGGGATGCTTACTTCAAGAACTATAATGCCATTGCTAAATATGATGATGAGGAATTCTTATTCTGTAATATTAAGTGAAAAAAATGCAAAATTATGTCTCTCTTTAGTTACATATTATGAAAACTATAAACACATATTGGCAAAGACTAAAAGAGTACAGAGAAAATGGTGTTGATGTGTTAGAGAGACAGAATTGTAGGTTTGTTTTTTAAACAAATTTTTTTTCTTGTTATAAAGTCATTTGTGTACGTATTTAAGTGTATGGAATATCTTTAAACTTACCTGAAGTCCACAAAGAACAAAAAAATCCAAGAAGGATTTATTTGATTGAAACATATTAGCAAACATCAAGTGCATATCAAATTATCCTAATAGCAGGAACTTTTCCTGTTGAAGGATACACAAGGCATTACTTAGCATATCATTCAAATGCACGTACTTTGGAACGGAAGCTCTAGTATCCTCCTAGATCCATTTAGGCCTGAATCCTACAGAAAAAGCACCATACGTAAGTCTCATTTATCAGCAGCATCGAGTGTTATTTAGGAAAGTTGCTCACATAAAAGATCATCATCTTAATTTCTAATTATTACCACGGTAAGCAGCTGTATAAATGGCTAAATAAGGTATGGTTCTTAATTCCAAGGAATTTACATCTTTAACTCACACTGTGGCTCTAGGCTCCAGGCTGAAAGGTTGGCAGAGTCTTTACTCCTTTCCTCTCTGATCCCCTGGATCATCCCTACTGCACCTCTGAAACCTGTTGCTCTATGCACCTCATGTCCTGCCCCCCATCGGAGTCACCTGTCTCCACTAAAGCTGGCCGTGCCACCCCACACCCCAATCCCACTCTGCCTGCTCATGATCCCACTACCCATCCTTCACCCACAGACAATCTATACCTACACAAACTTTAAAGGTCATCTACTTTTGCCCTTGTAGGCCTTAAAATATATATTCTTTTTCAAAATTCATACTGAAATTCAAGTCTGGGCCTACCACTATGCATCTAATTATTTTCTAATTGGTTTTCTATTTTTAAAATCTCACCAAAAGCCCTTTTTAGGCTTTTGCATAGAAATCCCAGGCCTTACATTTGTGCTTTTGTTTTTTCCCAAGGCAATTAACAGTACTGAACAGATATTGGGTCGCAAGTAAATATATGCTTACACAAACATTATTTATACATAGAAAATATTGAAAATGAACAGGAGTTGTTTGTGAAATGCAAACATGTTTCTCAAGTAATATCTGCACTGTCCACTGAGATGATTAGAACACAGAATCTAGGAAATGTTAAATCTGGGAATCAAAGATCTGATTCTGATGTTGATGCCCTAAGCACTAGTAGCTCCATTTCTTTTAGCCTTAGTTTCTTCATGTCAAATAAAATGTACTAAAACTGATAATGTCAGTTGTATATCAGCCATAACCTTAAAATGATCCACCTTATCTCCCTCGGGCCAGAAGTCAGGAGCCCTGTTATTCTGGTATTGGTATCACAACATTATAGTCAGTGGTACTAGGTGACATTACCTCTAGATATTTCATTTTAGTAATCTATACAATGGAAGAGTAACTCTTGCCATTTACATATCCACAAGTTCTGAGGATCAAATAAAGTAATGTGTGTGCTATGAATGTAAAACACCATATTATAATGAAGAATTGTATTGGCTCCTGTTACTGTTAATGTTAAGTTTGGGACAGAGGAAGAATGGAAGTTCAAATGGTGGGAATGTTGCTTTAGAAGCGATCTGTGGCAAGGAAACAGGTCAGGAAATGCAGCTGGAGAAAGCCATATGCTTTTTGTCTATTTAGGACAGCAGGAAAGCTGTAGAGAACAGGAAGGTTGAGTGAGATGTACAAGTGCCTGAAGCTTCAAGGAAAGGCAAAAAATGGAAGCAACATTACAAACACAACAACCTCAGATTAATTCTGGTTTATGCACTTATTTCCTGTAACTGATGTAATAAACAAACCTTAGTCTGATTCAGAAAGTGACATCACAGAGATTATTTCCAATATCCCCCAAAATGTGGGGTATTTCCATGGTTTATAAATTTCTAAAGGTAAAATCAAACTAAATAAAGCCTGCATTAAGAAAAACGAAAGAAAAAGAAACATATTCAGATATTATTTATCCTGAAAAGACAACAGGTATTAATTTATGTTTCCTTATTTACTTTCCCCCTCCCCTCAACAGAGAAAAAAATTATGTAACACCTTGTGTTTATATAAACATGTGTCTCCAAGTAGCAGGTAGTACTGTACAAATACTATTTAATCAAACCTCACCTTATCACTAAATGTGGGCAATGGATCATTATTAAAAAGTCATGTTAAATTGGAAGAAAAAACAGCTATAAAATAATAGGAATATTTAGTGGTAAAAAGTCAATCCTTGTGAGTTCAATGAGGTCAAAAAACAGAACTCAAAGGAGACAATTAAGACTCCATTCTTTCATTCCCTACAACATTTAATCTACCCGGAACATCCTATTATTATCAATATTTTCCTTCCCTCAAAGTCCACAGCAAAGCCTCCTCCTTATATACTAGTGTAGCATTCAGACATTATCTTCCTAGTAAGATTAAATTATCATTTTTCTGAGTTTTTGAATTTTACTTCTACCCTACCTGTAGTGTTTAACAAATTATGTATTTTCTTCGAATTATGTTTATATGTGTGCATGGTATATACTCCTATACCACACTGCAATGTTTGAAGTTATGTACTAAGCTTCAATCTTTCATGTATACTTGTTCCTAGCACAGATCTTTAAAGAAAGTAGGAAGTCTATCATTCCTTTTCTAGAACTAAATTTTGGAAACAAAGACATTAGATAGGATGGTTTCTGGAACCCCATCCATCTACAAATTCCAAGATGTTGCAGCCAGAAGGAATTTATGACATCATCTAATTCGATCCATCAGTGACCCCAGGCTCAGAGTGAGAAAGGGATGCCATCAAGCGCAACCAAGTCTCCTGCGTCTAGTCCGGTGCTTCTTGAACACACTGGGGCACTTTTCTAAACTGCAGATAGTCCAAGGGGAATTGCCTCAGGTTTATCCCCTTAAATTCCAAACCAGGACAGACTCTTAGGATACATCTACTTGGCAGATGACAAGAAAATATTTAGCTTAAATAGCTGTTACTCTGAACATCACAGTGCTGGCCAAAGACTCTTCACCAAGACTGAACTTGCTGCCTGGCACCACTCTAGTAAAATCAAAATGTAAGGCAAGTGCTGATCCTAGACTGGTGTTTTCAAATGGAAGAAAGTAACTCATTAGGGTCATACAATCAATTCAGCAGGCATCCAAAAGAATTTTTGTAATGAAATTGAATAGAAAACATTAGTATGCATCACATAAAGAGCCTATATATGAAAATATATATAATCTATATACGAAAATTTTACTTAACCTAATATTACATTGACTATATATTACATTGACATGTACATATATACGCTCTTGTCAATGTACTATGTATGTCTTACCACTATTTATGTCAGAAAAAACAAAGTTCGAAAGTCATTACTATAGAGACTGCAGTGAGCTGTAGAACTGACTGCTACACAACAAGCAGGGAATTCAAAAACAAGTCTTAGAACACTAATCACAGCACCTGTAGACTTCATCTTCCTATTACTTCTGAACAGTAATCCAGATCACAACTGGAAACAATGAGAAACATGGGACACGATGAAGTTATACTACCATTCACCCTCCCCACTTTCTCTCACAATGTGGACTATCAAGTTCCTGTTTTACGAGACAGTTTCTTTTGTCCTCACCCACTCTTTGCCTCTTTCTCTCTTTCTGAAATAAAAATTTTAAAAAAAGATAACACCAAGAGAAAGGAAGACAAAGAAATAAAAGGTTTCAGTTTTTTTGTTTACTTCTTTCTGCTTCTTTCCTTCCTTCTTTTCTCTCTCTCTCTCCCTCCTGTCTTTCCATACCTTCCTCTTTCTCTCTGACCTCTCTTCTCCGTCCTCTCTCTCTCTCCTTCCTATTTTCTCCTCTCTCTCTCCCTTTCCTCTCTCTCCCTCCTTCTCTCTCTCCTTTCTCCTCTCTCTCTCTCACTTTCTCTCTCTCTCATCCCTGACCTCTTTCAGCAGACTATCAGAATAATTTTTTCTTTCTACTTCTCTGGCTAGATGGCTGGGTTTGAGTAATTTTCTTTTTCCTGGGGTTGGTTGCTAAGAGACACTCTATTACTTCCCTTTCTCTTATGACCCGATTACTGTGATCAGCAAAGACGGCATGCAGACAACATCCTGACGTGGTTCATACAAGACTGCTGTGCCTGGTTACAAAATGATTGACTTTCTTAACCCTCTCACAACTGTCAGACCAAAATTTCCTAAGTTATTTTTCACACAGGGTCAAAGGATTTCTCCACCTTCCTTTGAAATGGTGGTTGTTATGGATCAACTGTATCCATCACTATAACGGTCAATACTCCAATTGAAATACATTTCAGTAAAAGCTCCACGCCACCTCCTTATTCTTAATATATATTTCTTTTAATTTTAGAGGTAAATAAGCAGACTAAAAAAGTGTTCTAAGTTAATCTCCAGCCTAGATAGGGCTAAGGCTCTAAGAGAACCACTAAATAGCTTCTTGGCAAGAGTCCTCCAGCCCCTGCTCCTTTTTCTGGTGTACATAGCCAAAGCAGAGGTCATCCCTTGTTCATTCCTATCCTGCACAGCTCTTGGCAGATACCTTAAAGGTCCTAGGCACTTAATGGATGTTTGCTAAATGAATAAATGAATGTGTGTTCGCACTGAGCTCTTCTTCCCGTCCCTTGAGGCTCTTGTCCAATCCTCCCATCCACACATTTCAGGAAAAGTAAAAAGAAAAGTTTACAAGTTCATTTTAAAGGTTCCAATGCCGTCAAAACAGACTAGAAATTTAAGCAACAACAACAAAACTAAATGTAAAAAAGTAATAAAGATCCTGGGTCTTTATCTAGCATATCATCCCTGGGTGATAGTATCCTCATACAACTTGGAAGAACCAGCACGATATTCATTTCTTTATTCTATCCTCCTCCCCAACACAAGGATAACCTAACACGGTGAAACCCCGTCTCTACTAAAAAAAAAAAAAAAAATTAGCCGGGCGTGGTGGCGGGCGCCTGTAGTCCCAGCTACTCCGGAGGCTGAGGCAGGAGAATGGCGTGAGCCTGGGAGGCGGAGCTTGCAGCGAGCAGAGATCGCAGCACTGCACTCCAGCCTGGGTGACAGAGCGAGCCTCCGTCTCAAAAAAAAAAAAAAAAAAAAAAATTCTTCTTGCCATAGGCCAAATTCACACATGATCACCTATAGCATACACACAAAGACTTCTCTGAATCCTCCCCGATTCATAGCTGCATTTTTATCTTAGAACTTCCTGCCTTCAGCTAATACTCTGATTTCTATTAAAAATGAAGTCCTTCTGGCAGGGTTCCATTGTGACATACTTTTATCAAAGATTTAGAAGATGTCTCTTCTTTTGATAGCTATCGCTGTGTATACAGATATAGTAGATATCTATATCTCAGTACACGCACATTTAACAAATATTTTTGTATAGACTTTGGAAGTGAGCAAATGAAATACAGTAGAAAAATCATGAAGTTTGGATTTAGAGATACTTGTGTTCAAATCTAAGATCCATTAGTTATAAGTCATGATGGCTTGGGCAACTTACTATCTCTCTGAGCCTTAATTTCATTACTTGAAAAATGGAAATATTAGTACCAAACTTCAAATAATGCTATAAAGATGACATACCAGATACCCGGCATATAGTAGGAACAAATTAAGTGTTAGCTTCCTCATGAACTGCATGCACTTAAGAACATGAATGTATATTTTGCTCAGGTATAGAGAAAAAAATGTGTAAGGATATTAGCTTAGAATGAAAGGACATGGGGTTGTCAGAGGAATATACTGAGGGCGTACAGACTGCGGAGACTATGACCCATGTCACAACCTAACTAAATTTACGATATTCTATGGGAACAATTTTACTCCATGCACTTCAGGAGTAACCAATTTTATGCAATATCTGTAGTTGAATCATACTTTCGTACAATCTTAGAGCAGGAAGGAAGTGAAGAAACAATATTGTTCAATCACATTGTTTTACAATTGTGGAAACTAACCCAGAGTCGTTTGTTGATTTACACAGGCCTCAAGAATGCAGGGAGTGTCCTTTCCATTCACCCTTCCCTCCAGTGAACTCTTGTCTTGTTCAGTAATTGCCATTTTGATTGACTGCCACCTACTTTTCAGCATGGCTGAGATAAACCCAGCTTGACTCTGACAGACCTTTCTGATGGACCATCCCTGCATAATTCTGAGATTATATTCACAACAAAATCAAACTTTAAGACAAATATGAGGTCTTAGCTAAAAATCACGGATCTTTATACTCCATCTCATGCTCCTAGGGTTGGGTTTATTCTTGAAAACAGAATGTTTGAAGAGTGTTTCAGTCTTCCACGGTGCCTAGCTTCCAACTACACGTCTTTCATCCTTCCAATCCCTTGGTGACTCTAGCTTTGCCTTTCTCTACTTCTGAAAAAAATGCCCAACTAAGGCACTGGTCTATGACCAACAAGTTTCCTGGCAGCTGTTCCAGTGAATAAAAATTTCTTGGTAGTTCTCAAAATAGGCACAGTTTCTCAGATGTGTTCTCAACCTTGGGCTGACTGTTTTCTAGGGTAAGATGCAGTCATTCCAGATGACAACACTTTCACACAGGTTAATTTTCATCTGAACCATATTCAATATAGAGAAAACTGCATGAGATAAGCTGCTTAGGAGTACTATAAACTTACCATTAGCAAAATATGATACCTCAAAAATCCCTATATTTAAGAAAACTGTGGCTGTAGCACCCTTAAAAGAGTAAAATCATTTGAGAGCCAAGAAATCCAAAAGAAAAAAAATTAATTATGTAATGATTCGATGAATTGAAAGAAAAATTCTGGAACAAATAAATTCTACATATCACAAAAAAGAATCTCAATGTTGAGCTGGGTGGGGAAGACTCAACATCATCAGTGATAATGTAAAGCATTTTCAACTTTATTGAACTTGGCCTTACTATTGGGCTTTCAGTTATGTCTATGCCTTCTCAGGTTGCAACAAAAAGATTTTCAGAAATTTTCAGAGAGAATCTTGCCAGTGCTGCTTCTCCAGATGTCTAAGGATGTTCAATCATCTGCTTCTATTACTCTAACTGCACATTATTTACATTCTAAACAAACACATGGTATAACAAATCACACAGGGAAGTAAAAGAGTGCAATGATTGCTGCCACTTCATCATCTTAATTGTATAGGTTGAGTTTGAAGAGTTTTGTTCACTTTTCCAATTAACTGATATTTCAGTCACGGTACAACCAGATAGTGGTGGTGTGTAACTGTAATGCTCAAATAACAAACACTTGATATAGACAGAGAGAAGGAAGATAACATGCTATCCTACTTTAAAAAATAATGAAAGAGCTGTAAGATAACTTAAACCCATCTACAATATAAGCCAGGGAAAGTTGTTAAAAAAAAATCACATAGGAAATTCTGATAATTTTCTTAATAATCTTAGTTTTGCCTTTATTATTACTCATTCTGAACTCTAGTTTTTCCAATTCATTTCCTCCAAATTTAGACTTAATAAGTCTAAAGACCTCTATGCTTCTTTAGGCCTAGTAAGTCTAAATTTTGAGGAAATAATAACTTATTTATTAAGCTATAGATAAACCCTGTTTGTCCTAATCAGTCTGGTTAATCTAATCACAAGAAAGGTTTTTAATCTATTTTTGATCTTCCCACTTTCAGAGATGCTGTGTTCTTTTCTATGTAAAATAAAGGAAGTAGTTCTTTCAAAAATACACACATTTTTTAATGTCAGCCATAATATTGCCACATATAACAGTGCTATAAGGAAGCCTGACATGCTGTAGAAAAATGTGAAGGTGCTTCCTGGCAATTGCACCTTTGTTTAGGAAAAGGAATTCTCCGAGAGAACCTTGCCATTCCCTTTCTGCATTCAATAGCAATATTTTCAGTTCTTGGTCCTTACAAATGAGGTCTTTCCAGATGTACTACATTAAATAATTAAGAGACTGCAGTGGAACTACTCAGCTTAAAGAAAAGAAGACGAGTCAGAATGAAGGACATATCTCTATTATGAAAGGGAAGACGGGCTCATATAAGCAAGATAAATTGGCTTTGTTTTTTGCAATTTACAGGGGCAGGACTAGGAACAAAGGAAGGTTTCAGGAGCAGCAGGTTTTACCAAAACATGGGGAAATACTTTCAATCTAAAGTAACATGGATGATGCTATGAATAAAACATACACTCACTTCCACCATATAGTAAGACCAGTGCAAACCTAAGATTGCCCAAGAGGACCCACCTGCATCACGGACTGTTACTATTAAGCCTCACGTCCTTCTAGAGAGTTTGAGGTCATTACTTTGGCTTTGTCTTTGTTTTTATTGGGATATAGAACAATGTATCTCATTAAATTTGTGCCTAGGCATTTTAAGGTGCATTTTCTCTGCAAAAGGAACTTACTTCTAGTATCATTTCTAAAGTATTGTTACAATTAAGGGCATCAATTTTGCACATATACATTGAACTGGGCCCTCTTAATAAACCTCATAATTATTACTTATTCAATAACAATAATGGAATGTTTCTTCTGTAACTTACCCATATGTTACACATTGTCAATATAACGATGAAAAGCTTAGAGTTCCAGCTCTCCGTCTAGTTAACAAGGTAACTCTAGTGCTGCCTCACTATAGAAAGTACTTATTTTATTTCTTTGTCTGCTTTTTCCTCATTGTTCCTTTCCCCGGGATTTATAACTCAAAAGTGAAGAAGAGAAAGGTCCTATCTGATGAGGATTGAGTCACAATTATAAAGACGTGATCAGGTTGTTCTTGTTTTGTTTTTGTTTTTTTGAAGGGCAGGTAGTTACAATTTTAAGTACTAACTAAACTCCATGGCTAGAAATTATAAATTTATAAGACTAAAAGATAATCTCACGTTATGAAGGCAGAATTTAAATAAGAATAAATCTGATCTCTCAAAAAATCAGAACTTCCTTAAGACAGACAGAAAGTGTTCTTTCAGTTTCCTGCACTAGAAATATTCAATATAAGCCTGAAAAACACCTTGACAGTGATTATATGAATTCAAGCATCAGTGAGAGATTGGCCTACCTTGGCAGTTCTAAAAATGGATAGTGTTAAAAAAAAAAAAAAATATATATATATATATATACACACACACACACACAGTGCCCATCCCAGAGCAATTACATTACAATACCTGAGGGTGAGACCCAAGACTGGAAATTTTTTGAAGTTCCCCAGGTGATTATTACCAATGTTAAGAGGATAGAGAACCACTATAGACATGTAAAGTCCCCTGCAATACAATACTGTCTGTATTCCAGAACATTTGTAGATTCCAAGTCCCAAAGTAAAAGAAAAATATGGGACTTAAGTTGAAGATGGCCAAATAGGAACAGCTCCAGTCTGCAGCTCCCAGAGAGATCAATTCAGAAGGTGGGTGATTTCTGCATTTCCAACTGAAGTACTCAGCTCATCTCATTAGGACTAGTTAGACAATGGGTGCAGCCCACAGAGGATGAGTCTAAGCAGGGTGGAGCATCACCTCACCCTGGAAGCACAAGGGGTCGGGGAATTCCCTCTCCTAGCCAAGAGAAGCCATGAGGGACTGTGCCATGACGAACAGTGCACTCTGGCCCAGATACTACCCTTTTCCCATGGTCTTTGCAACCCACAGACCAGGAGATTCCCTCGGGTGCCTACACGACCAGGGCCCTGGGTTTCAAGCACCAGGTGGTCGTTTGGGCAGACACCAAGCTAGCTGCAGGAGTTTGTTTTTTTCATACCCCAGTGGCTCCTGGAACGCCAGCGAGACCAAACTGTTCACTCCCCTGGAAAGGGGACTGAAGCCAAGGAGCCAAGTGTTCTAGCTCAGTGGACCCCACCCCCACAGAACCCAGCAAGCTAAAATCCACGGGCTTGAGATTCTTGCTGCCAGCACGGCAGTCTGAAGTTGACCTTGGATGCTCCAGCTTGGTGGGGGGAGGGGCGTCCACCATTACTGAGGCTTCAGTAGGTGGTTTTCCCATCACAGTGTAAACAAAGCCCCCAGGAAGTTAGAACAGGGCAAAGCCCACCACAGTGCCACAAAGCCACTGTAGATAGACTGTCTCTATAGATTCCCCCTTTCTGTGCAGGGCATCTCTGAAAGAAAGGAGAACTTCCCCAACCCAGGAAGATAGGACAACATTCAAATTCAGGAAATACAGAGAACACCAAAAAGATACTCCTCGAGAAGAGCAACCCCAAGATACATAATTGTCAGATTCACCGAGGTTGAAATGAAGGAAAAAATGTTAAGGGCAGCCAGAGAGAAAGGTCCAGTTACCTACAAAGGGAAGCCCATCAGACTAACAGTGGATCTCTCGGCAGAAACTCTACAAGCCAGAAGAGAATGGGGGCCAATATTCAACATTCTTAAAGAAAAGAATTTTCAACCCAGAATTTCATATCCAGCCAAACTAAGCTTCATAAGAGAAGGAGAAATAAAATCCTTTACATATAAGTAAATGCTGAGAGGTTTTCTCAACACAAGACCTGCCTTACAAGAGCTCCTGAAGGAAGCACTAAACATGAAAAAGAACAACCAGTACAGTACTAGCCACTGCAAAAACATACCAAATTGTAAAGACCATCAACACCATGAAGAAACTGCATCAACTAACAGGCAAAATAACCAGCTAGCATCTTAGACAGGAACAAATTCACACATAACAATATTAACCTTAAATGTAAACAGGCTAAAGGCCCCAATTAAAAGACACAGACTGACAAATTGGATAAAGGGTAAAGACCCATCAGTGCGCTGTATTCAGGGGTCCCATCTCACATGCAAAGACACATACAGGCTCAAAACAAATGGATGGAAGAATATTTACCAAGCAAATGGAAAGCAAAAAAAGCAGGGGTTGCAATCCTAGTCTCTGATAAAACAGACATTAAACCAACAAAGATCAAAGAAGGCCATTACATAATGGTAAAGGGAGCAACACAACAAAAAGGGCTAACTACCCTAAATATATATGCACCCAATACAGGAGGACCCAGATCCATAAAGCAAGTTGTTAGAGACCTACAAAGAGACTAAGACTCCTACATAATAATAGTGGGAGACTTTAACACCTCACTGTCAATATTAGACAGATCAACAAGGCAGAAGGTTAACAAGGATATCAAGGACTTCAACTCAGCTCTAGACCAAGCAGACCTAATAGACATCTACAGAACTCTCCACCAAAGATCAACAGAATATACATTCTTCTAAGAACCACATCACATTTATTTTTAAATTGACCACATAATTGGAAGTAAAACACTCCTCAGCAAATGCAAAATAACAGAAATCATAACAAACAGCCTCTCAGTCCACAGTGCAATCAAAGCAGAACTCAGGATTCAGAAACTCACTCAAAACCGCACAACTGTATGGAAACTGAACAACTTGCTCCTGAATAACTACTGGGTAAATAACAAAATGAAGGCAGAAATAAGTAAGTTCTTTGAAACTAATCAGAATAAAGACACAACATGCCAGAATCTCTGGGACACGGCTAAAGCAGTGTTTAGAGGGGAATTTATAGCACTAAATACCCACAAGAGAAAGCAGGAAAGATCTCAAATCGACACCCTAACTTTGCAATTAAAAGAACTAGAGAAACAAGAGCAAACAAATTCAAAAGCTAGCAGAAGACAAGAAATAACTAAGATCAGAGCAGAACTGGAGGAGATAGAGACATGAAAAACCCTTCAAAAAAATCGATGAATCCAGGAGCTGGTGTTTTGAAAAGATTAACAAAATAGATAGACCACTAGCCAGGCTAATAAAGAAGAAAAGAGAGAAGAATCAAACAGACACAATAAAAAATGATAAAGGGGATCTCACCAATGATCCCACAGAAATACAAACTACCAATAGATAATACCATAAACACCTCTATGCAAATATACTAGAAAATCTAGAAGAAATGGATAAATTCTGTGACACATACACTCTCCCAAGACTAAACCAGGAAGAATTCGAATCCCTGAATAGACCAATAACAAGTTCTGAAATTGAGGCAGTAATTAATAGCCTACTGACCAAAAAAAGCCCAGTACCATACAGATTCACAGCCAAATTCTAAGATAGGTACAAAGAGGAGCTTGCTATCGTTCCTTCTGAAATTATGCCAAACAATAGAAAAAGAGGGACTCCCCCCTAACTCATTTTATGAGGCCAGCATCATCCTGCTACCAAAATCTGGCAGAGACACAACAAAAAAAGAAAATTTCAGGCCAATATCCCTGATGAACATCATTGTGAAAATCCTCAATAAAATACCAGAAAACCGAATCCTGCAGCACATCAAAAAGCTTATCTGCTATGAAAAAGTCAGCTTCATCCCTGGGATGCAAGGCTGATCCAACATACACAAATCAATAAACATAATACATCACATAAACAGAACCAATGACAAAAATCACACGATTATCTCAATAGATGCAGAAAAGGCCTTCGACAAAATTCAACACCACCTCATGCTAAAAACTCTCAATAAACTAGGTATTGATGGAACATATCTCAAAATAATAAGAGCTATTTAGGACAAACCCACAGCCAATATCATACTAAACGGGCAAAAGCTGGAAGCTTTCCCATTGAAAACCAGCACAAGACAAGGATGCCCTCTCTCACCACTTCTATTCAACACAGTATTGGAAGTTCTGGTCAGGACAATCAGGCAACATAAAGAAATAGAGAATATTCAAATAGGAAGAGGGGAAGTCAAATTGTCTCTGTTTGCAGATGACATGATTGTATATTTAGAAAACCCCATCGTCTCAACCCAAAATCTCCTTAAGCTGATAAGCAACTTCAGCAAAGTCTCAGGATACAAAATCAATGTACAAAAATCACAAACATTCCTATAAACCAATGATAGAGAGCCAAATCATGAGTGAACTCCCATTCACAATTGCTATAAAGAAAATAAAATACCTAGGAATACGACTTACAAGGGATGTGAATGAGCCTTTCATGGAGAACTACAAACCACTACTCAAGGAAATAAGAGAGGACACAAACAAATGGAAAACCATTCCATGCTCATGGATAAGAATCAGTATCATGAAAATAGCCATACTGCCCAAAGTAATTTACAGATTCAATGCTATCCCCATCGAGCTAGCATTGACATTCTTCACAGAAGTAGAAAAAACTACTTTAAATTTTACATGGAACCAAAAAAAAGCCCGTATAGACACAACAATCCTAAGCAAAAAGAACAAAGCTGGAGGCATCATGCTACCTGACTTCAAACTATACTACAAGGCATAGTAACCAAAACAGCATGGTACTGGTACCAAAACAGATATATAGACCAATGAAACAGAACAGAGGCCTCTGAAATAACACCACACATCTACAACCATCTGATCTTTGACAAATCTGACAAAAACAAGCAATGGGGAGAGATTCTCTATTTAATAAATGCTGTTTGAAAAACTGGCTAGCCATATGCAGAAAACTGAAACTGGACCCCTTCCTTACACCTTATACAAAAATTAACTCAAGATGAATTAAAAACTTAAATGTGAGACCTAAAAATATAAAAACCCTAGAAGAAAACCTAGGCAATACCATTCAAGACATAGGAATGGACAAAGACTTTATGACTAAAACACCAAAAGCAATGGCAACAAAAGCTAAAGTTGACAAATGGGATCTAATTAAACTAAAGAGTTTCTGCACAGCAAAAGAAACTATCAGAGTGAACAGGAAACCTACAGTATGGGAAAAAAATTTTGCAATCTATCCATCTGACAAAGGGCTAATATCCAGATTCTACAAAGAACTTAAACAAATTTGCAAAAAAAAAAACAAACAATGCCATCAAAAAGTAGGTGAAGGATATAAACAGACACTTCTCAAAACAAGAGATTTATGTGGCCAACAAACATACAAAAAAAATCTCATCATCATTGGTCATTAGAATAATGCAAATCAAAACCACAATGAGATACCATCTCATGCCAGTTAGAATGGTGATCATTAAAAAGTCAGGAAACAACAGATCCTGGAGAGGATGTAGAGAAATAAGAATGCTTTTACACTGTTGGTGGGAGTGTAAATTAGTTCGACCATTGTGGATGATAGTGTGGCGATTCCTCAAGGATCTAGAACAAGAAATACCATTTGACCCAGCAATCCCATTACTGGGTATACACCCAAAGGATTATAAATCATTCTACTATAAAGACACATGTATATGTATATTTATTGCAGCACTATTCACAATGGCAAAGATTTGGAACAAACCCAAATGCCCAACAATGATAGACTGGATAAAGAAAATGTGGCACATATACACCATGGAATACTATGGAGCCATAAAAATGAGTTCATGTCCTTTGCAGGGACATGGATGAAGCTGGAAACCATCATTCTCAGCAAACCAACACAGGCACAGAAAACCAAACACCACATGTTCTCACTCATAAGTGGGAGCTGAACAATGAGAACACATGGACACAGGGAGGGTAACATCACACAATGTGGCCTGTCAGGGGGTGGAGGCCTAGGGGAGGGATAGCATTAGGAGAAATACCTAATGTAGATGACGGGTTGATGGGTGCAGCAAACCACCATGGCATGTGTATACCTATGTAACAAACCTGCACGTTCTGCACATGTATCTTAGAAGTTAAAGTACAATTGAAACACACACACACACACACACACACAAGAAGACATCAAAAAGAAAAATATGGTAAGGAACATTAGCCTAACCTTTTCTATATTAGCAGGGCCACCAAAGAGAAAAGCATGTAGGTTAGAACACTGGCTGTAATACAGTAGTTCAAGTTCAAAGATGTGCACATGAGGGAGGAAAACCAGAACTATCCAACTGGATGAAGACAGAGAAAAGGGAGCACATTCATTTGAGATTCCAGAGATCGTTACGCTGTGTAGCTCTGCATGGGATACTATATTGCACAAGGCATGCATTTTAGGTTGTTAGGAGTTCCTGTTCTTTTTCTTTTTCTATTCTTTTTGTAAAAACCAGAAAACTCCCTAGTCACAATCTCATCTCTCCCCAAACTGCATTTAGTTTAATGAGGTGTTTGCAAACCTCACTGGGATTTTGGGAAGACTGACAAGAAAGACAGCCTAGAAAAATTATTATATCAAAGAAAAAGCTGTGTCTTTGGATACTGAACACGGTTCTAGCAAAGACATAAAAGCAAAAGGCAGGCATTTAAAGTAAGCTCAAAGGCCCCCACTGACTGCTTATGATTTCCAAGTACCATAATCTGCTAACACTAGAAAACAGACTATTTATAGTATTTGAGGTTGATTTTGAAAACCATGCTATTGAACCTTGATTTTCTGTTACTTAGCAATTACTGATAATTACTGACCAAAATATTCTACAACAGAAGGGAACATTGGTAATAATGTTGGCACAACCTGGGAAGGGAAAGATCCACCTCTACTCTTCAGAGACCTAGAGGAAGAGAAAGGTAAATGGGGAAGAGAAAGGTACATGCATTGGTCAAGGCCAGAGCAAAAGCTGGTACTAGCCCCATGAGAAAAATGCAGAAGTTCTGATTCTCAGCATATATTGTGAACCACCAGCTGTTCTCACTTCCCCTGCCAACAGTGTTGACTTTGGCCAGTGAGGGAAGAACTAGTTTCACAAACAATTATCACAATAAGAAATAAGGGTGGGGTACTTAGGAACCATAACCTTGGTGGGACCACTTTTTGACTGTAAGATCACTGCCAGGCTTTAAAAATAAATTTGTTCCTTCAGCATTTTACTGGACATGTTTATAATAAAATCAAGTTGGCAATTATTAGTTGTATCGATGTGGTTGAATCTTTTGTTAAGGGATACAAGAAGCTTAAGCAGATGGAGACAGGCAAAATTGACCAAAATAATTAACTTTCACAATATAAAAGCTGCCATAAGAGTCACCACAAATGAAACAGCAGAAAAACAAAAGGGGACTTCTGCAGTTATTAATTGCTATATTACTATTATTATCATTATATAACCCAGTAGCTTATGGGGAGCTCTAAATGGGGTATTTTCTGAAGAGACTTTGGCCAACTAGGTTAGTCAATGTCCTCCTTGAATCAAAACCTATTGCTCCTTAAGGCTTGCTTTCTGCCTTGATTAAACACAGTCGCAGGCTCCAGTTGAAGGGATGATTCTTCTTTTTTGAAGGGAGGTAGAATAGAGTAATTGCCAGATGTTTGCAATTTTAGCTATAAAAAGATGGCTGCTTTCCATTCCTGTGTATGTTGGATCTTTTTTCTTTCTACCCAAGCTATTGTGGTTCACTAAAATAGGCCACTGCACTGATGAATCATCATTCAAGACTGCAATAATGGAAGCAGAACAAATATGACATTTTAAATCCACATAAAAGAAAAATAAATAAAAATACATGGATAATAGTTACATGCTAAGGAAGAGAAAGCATGCTGCAGTCTAAGGAACACAATTTGGTTCAAACAAGTTATGCCTGAATCTACTCTGGACTACGTTTTACCTGTATGGTCTGGGGCAAGCCACCTCACCACCAAGCTTCCCTCTCTTCAACAGTAAAATGGGGGGTGAGGGGGTACCATCTAATTCAGCAGAAAGAACCCATGCCCTATTCATTTCTATGCCCTGCCTTACATATGCACAGCTCAGGCAACATGTGCAAATATTTGTTGTGTGAATAAAGTAAATATATACATATATAAAAATGTGTTTAGAAACCATGTATCATGATATAATTGTGTACATGTTACACTTTCTGCTGTAGTTACAACCCCACCACCACCACATACTCAGTTTTCGCTGCAAACACAGCCTAGTAAATTTGGTAAGAGCAGAAATAAAAACCTGTTTTGTTTATTTCAGCAGCAACAATACAACTGGCTTGAGAGACTGATGACCCCTAGACAGAGATGTTACTTTTCTTAATGGGTAAGTTAAGAATCTCTTGGAGGGTCTTTCCCTGAAAAAGACATACACGCAGAATAAATTTAAATACAATTCCAGGAGACTGGCTTAATCCAAAATATGAATCTCGAAAATGAATGGAACCCAAAATAAAATCCCTAATTAAATTAATTTTTCTGAGATTGTGTAGTTAATAATCCCTAAAATCTCTCTGTAGCAACTGACATTTTGGAAAATTAATTTCTTTAATTAATAAAAATCAATAGTTTCTTTCTGAAATGTTCACCTACATTTTAACTGTATTTATAGTTCAATAGTAAAAACATTACTTTTCAAAGAGATAATATAAATATGAATCATTTTTGCCACATTGACAAAGTTCAAGTAAAGTAATTCTACTTCTAACAAAGGTGTAATGCAAATTCCAAAAAGGAATCATAATTCTAGCAAGGACAAACATACGCCAAGCCAATTCTAAAATCTCTATCAGCAAATACAAAAAGAAACAAGGATACAACTAAGATTATTTTTTAAATGGTCAGCATGAGCTATATGGGATTTTATAATTAAAAATTAGAATTTTTTTAAAAAAACTATGGCTATGACCCCCAGAGATAATGTTCATATTTTCGTTTCAATAATAATAGCAACAATAATGATTACAGATTCCACTGATTTTGTCATTATTTTGTGCCAAGTGTATGTCAATTCATGACTTCATTTAACTTTGAAAACAACTCTTTAAGATACATATATCTCTATTTCATTTACTTATATATTTATTTATTCATTATTTTTATTTATTCATTTATTTGAGATGGAGTCTTACTCTGTTGCCTAGGCTGGAATGCAGTGGCTCACAGCAACCTTCACCTCCTGTGTTCAACTGATTCTCCTGCCTCAGCCTCCCAAGTAGCTGGGGTTACAGGTGTGTGCCACCACGCCCGGCTAATTTTTGTATTTTTAGTAGAGACAGGGTTTCGCCACATTGGCCAGGCCGGTCTTGAACTCCTGATCTCAGGTGATCTACCCTTGGCCTCCCAAAGTGCTGGGATTACAGGTGTGAGCCACCACGCCTAGTGGATAACTATCTCTATTTTAAAACTGAAAGAACTTAGGTTGCTACTTATCCTGGTGAGTCCAAGTTCCCAGAGAATTAAGAGGTAAAATCAAAACTCAAACCCAGATCTATCTGATGCCAGAGTCTACAAGCTTAACCACTGCCTCCCTGAGTCTTTCTTCTCTGTAACCTTCCAATACTACCTTGGCTCCAAGCAAACTCTTTCTTCTGGTAGAGTTAGCCATAGAGTCACTTCACAAATAGAAGCTTTACAGTAATGCTTTATATCATTAACTGATCTTTTTCATATATTGAATTTCTAATGAAAATATAAACTGTTTAAGGGCTAAGATGTGTTTTTACTTTTTCCTGTCCACTACAGAGCCTGGTTAAAGAACAATAGCACAAGATGGAACTCAATAGGCCCCAATAAAAGAACGGAATTGAATGCAGATGTCAAGATATAAAAGAGTGAAATCTGTCTTCCAGGGATCACACTGGGTGGCATGCATGACACTTTACTGTCACCTCAAGTGGTGGTATTTCTGGGTATACCTCATAGAACTTGGAGATTTCTTTCCTAGGAGGTACTTTTTACAGAGGATGCACTTAATAAAAC
This sequence comes from Hylobates moloch, assembly GCF_009828535.3. Lineage (NCBI taxonomy): Eukaryota > Metazoa > Chordata > Mammalia > Primates > Hylobatidae > Hylobates > Hylobates moloch. Next base: position 97,888,220 of record NW_026652288.1, on the reverse strand, counting down.
CCAAGTCATTACAACATAAATAGATCAATAACAAAAATAATGACAAATTAAAATGCCATTTTTATAGAATGGTAAAAAATAAAATAAAATGTCATTTTAATTCCATTGTAATGTCAATAAAACTACCACTGATATCTGAAAAATTTAAGCAAGATGACATAATTCCACTGAACTAAGGAAAATTCCAAACGGTTATTCCAAAGGTCTTGTCAAATAATGTCTCCTTGAGACACTATTTGAGAAACTTGGTAATAACTTCTTGAGACTACTTTGGCTGTTTTATATTTGTATATATCATAGACATCCATGCACAGGTGATTGATTTTAAGCAATTTTCACACATTATTTGGATGATCTCAATCTTCACATCGCTCTGAATAGTAATAATTTGGGAAAATAATGATGGAAAAATTATTTTATTTAATAAAAGTAATAATGGCATTAACATGAGATACAGTGTACTGCTGAGGAGCAGCTATAGACTTGGATTTAGGAGACAAGGGTTCAATTCCCAGCTTTGCAATATGCTAGCTATTTCACTTTACATACATTATACTAGGCAGATTGAGGGTGATAATAACTTTTTTACAGAGTAGTTAGAAAGATAAGGTAAGCAGTAAAGCAAAGTGGACTTCAGATGCAATGGAGGCTAATAGATCCACTGCAATATTTTTCAAATCATTAAGATACTGTTCTGCCAGATAAGTTGTTTTAGTAATTGTAATAATTCATTATTACCAAATAGTGTTTATTGTACATTACCAATACTTAAGGGAAGATACTAAAATTTGGTCAAATGTGACTTCTACATTTATCAGCCTAACCATGGGTCTCTGAATCACAGATTTTTCATTTGTCTTTAGGAACCATAATAATTTAGGAACTATAATAACATTGCAGGATATTCTGGTGATTAAACTAGATATTATGTGAGAAAGTGCTCTAAAATTTATTCACATATTTGCACACTCATACAAACACATATTTAAAATTGCAAGTTGTAATGAACATTTCACAATAAAATCCTTCTTTCATTGCTTCCTGTTTTCTCAGGATTACCCCAACGTGTGAACAAGAGAGCAAAACAAAACAAAAAAATGATTAAGTTAGCTTACAACTCCATTCTTAAGCGTGTGTGTTTGATTAGGTAAAAAAAAAAGCTGCCTGAAATTGTTTCAGGAGATTTAAAGAGAATTGCCTTTTGCTTTTTCTTTCTTGCCTTAGCATCTGTATGCACAGGCACATTTCATTCTAAAATACAACAGACAAGTGCAGAGAGATAGCAATAGTACTTCTGGCCAGTACCTCCAGGAAAGTACTTCTTACCTGTGGTATAAGATCATAGTTCTTGGTCCTTCCGCTCTGTAGCTACCTAACTTCCTGGAGCTATTTCTAGAGGTAAGTTTCAGAGCATGCTAGAACATTTGGGTCTACCCATAGTGAAGTCACTCTGTTCACATTGCAAAGCTATTCCCAGGAGCCCAGATGCATTGCCTGAGGACATCAACAAAGAGCTGCCAAAATTACAAGGGTCAGGATGGGGGCCATTCTCTGCTTTTGCACATGCTGTTCCCTTTACTTGGCATGCCATGCTGTCCACCACCCTTTTCTGCTTGGTAAACAACTAACTCATTCTCCAGCACTCAGATCAGATATGTCCTCGTCTGTGATGCTTTCCCCAGTTCCTCCTAGAGGACATCCTTCATATTATATTATGGCACTAAATTTACATAATGCAATCTTTATGCGCATGTGGTGCCTGTTATACGTCTATCTTGACTAGTAGACTTATCTATTCTGTTTGAAGACAGCAACATACAGAACAATGTAAAGAACATATAATAAGGGAGAGTGCTGGAAGAGCAATCTGCTGGAAGGCTCAGGATACCACATCCCAATGACCTATACTCCTCTGCCCCAGGTGCTGTCCTCAGCCATCAGGTCTCTCTGAATGCAGTAATTTTAAGAAAGGATGATAAAAATACCATACTGATTTTTTTTAAGTTCTTTAGGTCAATTGTTATTCTAGGGTATGATTTCTTTATATGGTATATTTGCCCAAAGGCTCAGGTGTCAGATTTATTTTTATAATGTCCATAATGAATCCATTTTCAGATAATTTACATAGGCCTACTGTGACCCAAAATTGGCTGAGATTTCAGGCACTGCTACCCGAAGCAACACAATAGCAAGAGCTCTGTAATGCAGAAGCTTGGCCATGGCTAGGGCATTCTTGAAGAATCCATTTTTTGTTGTTGTTTGAAATCTTCTGGTTTTGGATCCCAAATAAAATGGCCTGGGACAACATATGCAAAAGATTGGTGTCTATGATGAAAGCACTGAGGGAAAAGAATAGCAACATGAAGGATACTCTAGGTCCCTGAATCTGTACAATGTTCACATGATAAAGATGCTTAAGACTTCAAAAGCTACCCTCATTAACTACAGGAGGAAGAGTACACTCTCAGGACCTGGAGAAGGTTCAAAGAAGATTAAGGCACTGGTCCCTGAAATTAATGAAATAAGTGAGTGGTTCCCAAACTTTGGTTGAGAATCAATCACAATTCCCAGGGAGTTCTGTTTTATTTTTTATTTTGCTTTGTTTTAATGCAGATTCCTGGGTCCCATGGCCAGATATTTTGATTCTGTAAAATTGTGATATGACCTAGGACTTGCTTTAATTTTTTTCTTTTGAAAAATGTTCTCCAAGTCTTTCTGATGACTGGCCAGCTTTGAAAACCACTAGTTTAAGCCATACATTTTGGCAGGGATACATATAGCAGTGATCTTTCAAAGTATCATGCAAGCAATTCAGATGGCATGTAAGATAGTACTTTGAGTAAGAGAAGAATACATTAAGATATCTATATGCATTCCTTTATTTTACTATTATTAAACTTTTTTGAAATGTAGACTCACAGAAAGTTGCAAAAATAGTACAGAGTCCCATGTACAGTTTACCCAGGTTCCCCAAATGGTAACTCTCATAAAGCTATAATACATTACAAAACAAGCAAACTGATATTGTAACCTTACTGTTAACTGGGCCTTACTCAGATTTTACCATTTTATAACCTGCATTGATTTGTGTGTGCACACAGTTCTATGTGATTTTATCCCATGTATAGATTCATGTAACCATCACTCCAATTGAGGTACAGAACTGTTCCACCCACACAGACTCTTGCTGTGTCCTCTTTGTAGGAATGACCAGTACTTGCCTCCCCGACCCGCCCATCTCTGCCCCCTAGCAATCATGAATATGTCCTTCATCTCTAGAGCTTTGTCTTAAAATGAAATCATATAATACATGTAACCTTTCAAGACAGTTTTTTCATTAATCATGTCCAGGTTATTGCATATACCAACAATACTTCATTCTTTTTTACTGCTGAATGGTATTATTCCATTGTATGGCTGTACCAGACTTCACTGAAACATTTGCCCATCAAAGGATATTTGGGTTGTTTCCAGTGTTTTGTCATTATGATAAAAAAAAAAGTTGCTCTGAACATCCATGTACAGGTTTTTTTGTGAACATAACATTTTGATTCTCTGGATTAAATGCCAAAGGGTATATTTGCTGAGTCATATGGTTAGTACATGTTTACTTTTGTAAAATACCGCCAAAGAGTTTTCCATAGTGGCTACAAAATTTTGCACATTCCTACCAGCATTGTGAGAGATCATTTCTCCACATCCTTAGCAGCATATGGTACAAACTTTTATTTTAGCTTTTCTAATACATGTGTGGTGATATCTCTTTGTGGCTCTCTGTATATTTTTATTATCAAAAAAGTAATTAAATTCTCTTCAGATGTAAAATATGGAGTGACAATAGTATTGTACATTTGTATAATTCAAAAATAAAGATGATTAATATGTATCTCACCACACAAATCAGCATTAATTATTGTTTTTGAACCATACAAGAATTAGGAGGAACCCATCACCTTATTAAGGAACTCATTTGAGCAGTTAATTAAGCTGACAAGTTACAAATAAAAGAGATTTCTGTCAACAATACATGGACTTCTCCTTGTTCTAAAATATCTAATCCACTTTGTTCGGGTATATTAGTTCAATCACTGTAACTTCTAAACAGGTCCCCCAGAACGTGTCTACGGCAACCAGAGAAGGAATCCCCAGGATCATGGCTTGGCTTCCCCACTTACTAATCTGCAATACTGAACAAGCCACCTGCCTCTCTGAGTCTCTGAAATGAAGATTAAATTGTTGCCTGCATTCAAGAATTTTCATTGGTTATTTACTGCACCCCTGGGCAAAGAACCTGTACTTCCCTGAAATGTATTAGTGAATACATTCTCAACTATTCTCATCTAGGAAAGAAAGGGGTTGTATTAGATAACTTTTAAGATTCACCCTGGTTCTAGAATTTTAGTTTATATAGTGTTGAAGCATTGTGATCTCTATCACTGTTATTAGAAGCTAATGACATCAGTACTTACGAATAACATGTTAAATTATTATTATATTTATATTATCACATATTCGTTAGTACAGACTGAGTATCCCATATACAAAACATCTGGGACAAGAAGTGCTTCAAATTTCAGGTTTTTGGATTTTTGGAATATTTACGCATACCAGCTGAGCAATCCTAATCCACAATTCTGAAATCCAAAATGTTCCCGTAAGCATTTCCTTTGAGCATTGTGTTAGCACTCAGAAAGTTTCAGATTTGTTCACATTTAAGATTCCAGATTTTTGGATTGGAGTTACTTAACCTCTATTAAAGTATTTTTTATAATTTTGAATAATTATTGGTAATTATACATAAGGTTATAAAATGCATTTATTAAATAAATTTCATTTCACAAATGTATCACTATTAATTATTATTAATAACATTATTTTTATTATAGCAAGAAAATACATCCCAAGAGGGCAGGAACTAGTCTCTGTTTCACTCACTGCCATTACTTCAGCCCCTAGAAGAGTATCTGGCACAAAATCTGTTTTAAGTAAATGACTGCTGAATAAGTATATAATAGTAACTCCTTAGGGTTATAAGGTATTTTATGGTTTAAAAACATTTCCACATTTATCATCATATTTGGCTTTCAAAACAATCTTGTGAGGCAGTTAGTATTACCAGCTAATATTTTATGAATTAAAGAGGATATGGATTAGAAAAGCATCATGCCCAAGGCCAAGTGGTGAAACTGAAGCTTGAATGCAACTGCACTGACCATCAAGCCGGGGCTGCATCTTGGCACATTTGAGCATCAATAAGGCCTAAGAATATTTCGTAAGATCTGATGTCACTCCAAGAATTACAAGTTAATTTCTCTGTTGAAAGATGCAGTGTAAAGATCAAATTAATACAATTAATATTTGATCCTTTAATGAATACACAGCTTGTTCTTTTGTCCCCCTGAGGACCTGAAAATTAAAACTCATGCACTGCACTGTGCAGTGATGGATGAGGCTCAAGATGCTTACGCTCATCCAGAAAAGGGGCATGACAGGCAAACCCGAGCTTCATTACAGTTCCTGATGTTTCCGTGAATTTGTGGCTATCCTATGGCATAACATGCATACTTATAACAAACGTCCAAGATGTTACAACTGCAGTCTCTAATTGCAATTAACAAGACTGTCAGGATTACAAAAAGATGTTTCCCATTTGTAACCTCCAACAAAGACGTTTCCCATTTGTATCTCCAAAGTTAGAGCAAGATTCTCTTTGCATGGGGAAAAGGACAATAAGACTCCAGAGACAGAAAAGCACACCGTGAGGACCATACCTTCGCAGCAAAAATAATGGGGAAAATCCAGTCTAAATTATTCCTTTAAATATAATGCCATAAGTGGACATCCATTTCCCTCACATGTTAGTTATCTGCTAAGAAAACAAATGTGTCCTGCCTAACCAGGATACATGGCTTCACATCACTAATGGCTAATTCTCCACCAAGCATCAATAATCCAGGACTCATCAGTCCCTAGGAACAAAGCTCCAAACTTGCCTGGTTCCCATAAACCACAGTGGTACAGCTGAATGAGTGCATTTAGGAAACCTGGGTTCTGGATCAATTCAGCCCCAAACTCATGGGTAGATTAGCAATCATCTATAACTGTTTCCCCTCCATGGAATAATACATTCATAACCTCATGGTAGCAGAAAGCACAGAAAGATGTCATAAAAAAAAAAATCTAGGCTTAGGATCCCTATTTAATATAATTCACCTCACCTATCTTGATCTATCTTGACAAGTCTATGTGAACCAATATACACAAAGCTGGTTTGTAAAAAGGGTCACCATTTTGAAATTAATTTCAAAGAAGAATCATGAAATAATAAAATAATGAAGTTAAAGGAGACATCAGACTGTCCAGCCAACGCTTTAATAAATGGAAGCATTTAAAATTCGTAAGAGCCCTAGGTGTGAGGGTCTCCCTCTACTCTTTTACTAGCTACATGATTCTTTAATAAGCTCTTCCACTTCTATTACTTACAAATCATCAAAATGACAATAACATCTGTTCTACCTACCTCAGAGAGTGACAGTAAGAATTTTCTAGTGAAATGAAAAGATAACGAACATGCAAGTGCTAAATAAACTATAAAAGAGTATACCAATACAGAAGGATTCCACCAAAATGATCACGTTGAATTGGTACCTAATGCAGACCCAAAGTGTGAATGGCCACAAACCGTTCCCAATATTTGTCTTTAATTTATATATTAAAGGAAAATGTCTTCTCTTGTATATTCAGAAAAGGTAAAGGTTATTATATTTAGAGAGAGAGAGGGAGAAAGAAAAAGAGTGAGAATTGGCATGTCATGCCAATTTGTTTTTTCCAAAATCTAACATAAAAATGTTTTTTAAAAAGAATTTCAGAAATTAAAGAAAGTGAATTCTAGGCCACAAGACAACTTCAGCTTCATAAACCTGTGAACTTTACAAATCTTTCCAAATGATTATCTAATTTAATGATGGATAAGAAGTATTATCAAATTTCATTCAGCCAAATTAGAGAGAGAGAGAGAGTTATTAAGTTGGTACAAAAGTAATCGTGGTTTTTGCCATTAAAGGCAACCTAATACTAATCCCCAGAGTGTATTAGTAAGATAATTTCAAAAACCATCTAAAAGAAAGTACATTAGTGCAGTAGGAAAGTTCATTTGCTTTGCTATTTACCAAAAACAGAAAATGAACTATACTGTTCTGCCATCAAAGTCTAAGACTGAGTTTAATTGCTGCTGTTTTTTTATTTTTTGGGGTGAGGTGGTTGTTGTTTGTTGTATCTTTTTATTTTTTGATTTGGAGCAGAGTGAAAACCCAGATTATAGGATAAACAACACTAAAGGCTAGTATTTTAAAGACCAGAAGAAAAATTGCATTATCTTATCTTATTGTCATCAGTTAAACAGAATAGAAAGCGATGGAACAACATCATAAATACATACCAAAATAATTTCACAAAAAATGAAATAGTTAACACTATAAAATCTTTAAGAATTGTGCTGCTATAAACATGTGTGCACAGGTATCTTTTTCATGTAAAGATTTCTTTTCCATTGGGTAGATACCCAGTAGTGGGATTGCTGTATCAAATGGCATGTCTACTTTCGTTCTTTAGTGAATCTCCGTATTGTTTTTCATAGCAGTTGTACTAGTTTACATTCCCACCAACAGTGTAAAAGTGTCCCCTTTTCACCATATCTATGCCAACATTTATTATTTTTTTAATTATGGCTATGATTGCAGGAGTAAGGTGGTATCTCAATGTGGTTTTAATTTGCATTTCCCGGACAGTGAGTTGAGCATTTTTTCATATGATTATTGTCTGTATAACTTCTAAATACCCATCAGCCAACAAATGGATAAAACATTGTGGTATATATGCACTATGGGATACTACTCAGCCATAAAACGGAGTGAAATAATGGCATTTGCAGCAACTTGGATAGAGTTGGAGACCATTATTCTAAACGTAACTCAGGAATGGAAAATCAAATATAGTATGTTCTCACTTATAAGTGGGAGCTAAGCTACGAGGATGCAAAGGCATAAGAATGATATAACGGACTTTGGGGACTCAGGATGAAGGATGGGAAGGATGTGAGGGATAAAAGATTACAACGTACACTGCTCGGGCAACGGGCACACCAAAATCTCAGAAATCACCACAACAGAACTTCTCCATGTAAGCAAAAACCACCTGTTCCCCAAAAGCTATTGAACTAAAAAAAATTCTCTAAGAAGACAAAATTTAATTTAAAAATATATATGAGTTCGTAAGCACAAAGTATTGAACACAGAGAAAGCATTTGGAACTGTAGGGGTATTCTAAGTTAGCTATGAAAACACAAGTTGTTACAAAATCAGTGAAAAGAAATGAGAACAATGGAAGTAAAATAAAAGGACCCTGAGATCTAAAGAGCTACTAACTGAGAAAAAAAGCATGTCCCACTTTTCAGTGTGCCAAAGTCCTTTAGAAAATGGTTATTAGCAGAATATCTTATAAAAGAAAATTATAAATATGGTACCCCAGAAAGATAAGTTGATGTGGAAAACATATGGGTATTTTTCTACTTTCACAGTCAGAATTAAAACATGGGAAAGCAAACTCCAGAGATTACAGACGTAACACCAAGGTGAGAAATGTAAGTTCAAAGAATGGGCATAGGAAGGAAAAGTAATGCAAAGACATGGGTTCAAACTGCAGAACCACAGTGTCTAATAAGTAGCTGAGAACCTAGAACATGTGTCTGGAGAAGTAGGTTTATATTACTGTGCTTTATCAATTAATTCAATTCTGCAAACACTACTGAGTTCCTAGTATGTGTCAGGTATCCTGCTAGGTGCCGTTGAGGGAAAAGGCATGAGTCAGGCAGCCCCTGACTCTCAAAGTTCAGACTCCGCTAGAGAAGACAGGTGCATATACGAGCAAATCTATTAAAAAACACATTGTCATAAGAATTGTATGCAATGCATGAGGGTATGGGGTAGTAGAGAACAGTTTGCCATTAGAATATAGTACAAGGTTTGGGTAACTCTAGAGTTAGAGGGAAAAGACTTGAGTGCCAACTCGGCTCGGAGCAGGCTGTGCTTCTCTGAACAAATAACTTACACTCTCTAGACTGCAGTTTTCACATCTACATCAGAACAAGATGGATTGCGTGATTTCTATTAGTTCTAACTTTCTGCATTTGTGGTTGACCTTCGTGGAGGTCAACTTTTAAGCAATGAATTAAAAGACTGTAGAAGCAGGAAACTGGGGGACAAGTACATGCTAAAAGCAAAAAACAACATGAGCTGAGGCAATACAGAGTGTAAGCTGGTATCACCAATGCATCCTGGAAATAAAACCTGTGCTACCTACTAACTTGGGAATTTTACTAAGAGTATAGAACATTCTAAATGAAAAAAAGAAAAGAAAAGGAATGGTTATAAATTTTTAAAATGTGTAAACACTTAAACACAATAGACATAAGTTACAAAAATGTTCAGAGTAACAGAATGCACTGATAACATTTAAATTAAATATAAAGAAAAGCAAATCTACTTCCAACAAATACATGGATACATCTTTGTTTCATACAGCAGATGCAGAAATGTAGCTTCTATTTTAAAATGTCTGAATGTCCATAAACTGTTCCCAAGATTTGTCTTTAACTTACATATTAAAGGAAAATTTCTTCTCTTGCATATTCAGAAAAGGTAAAGGTTATTATATTTAGAGAGAGGGGGAGAGAGAAAAAGAGTGAGAATTGGCAGAAATGCAAGAGAGAACCAAAATTTCAGAAAACAAAAGACTGAGTTATACCATATTCCAAACTGCTTTGGAGAAGCATTACTGAGCAGTGCACTCACCCAGCCAGCCATTCGCCAGCCATCCAAATATATATGCATACATAAGAACACACAGACATACATTTGACCATATGCAACCATTCCTACTAAAAACACAGTAGCATAATATGAGCTATGAGGAACATAAGGACGAGTGAGAAACCATGTCTTGTTGCTTCAATGAGGAAGCAAAGCTTATATATATTCTTATAAGGGACGCAGGGACGTATCACTGTAATATGGGGCTTGGTGCCACATGTGCTGTGAATAGAAGGACAGGCAGTATTGAATGCTGGCTATGGACAGCAGCCTTAGTTCAGAAACATACTCCAAACAAATCACAGAGAATATCACCTCCTTTAAGCTTCCATTTCTTTATAAGAAAAAAAAAACATTTTGTAGGGTTACATAAGAAGGCAATAAAATAATAACGAGAAAGCATAGAGCCTGGCATATACTAAATGTTCAATATGGGACAAAATGTAAGCAGGAGCAATAACAAAAGTAGTAGAAATTTGGATAAGTCAAAGAATAAGATGTGGAAACTCGGGGAAGGGAGCGATTAATTCTGATCTAGGCCGCACCTACATATTTTGGAGAAAGTGATACAAATAGAATTTTCAGGTAACAAAAACGTGTGGGGTAGCATGTTGAGAGGGGACCAAGGACTGCGCTGCAGAGCACACAAACAAATCACTTCACTGTGCCTAGAGAATAAGACAGTGGGTGAACCACACATAGTACAGGGAAGGCATGTCAACTTCACAATAAAGGAGTCTAAAGGGAGGCCATTATATGCTTCTCTTCTCCCTATCTCATATATGCCATTTATTAGCCCACTTAATATAGGACCTGCCCTCACCATAATGCTCAGGCCTATAAGAACTCTCATACCTACAAAGACTTCCTCACACCTTTGCTTTCTGCTCTATAACTGGCCATGTCTGTATTCTGTTCAGATTAGAGGGAGGTCCACTGAAGGTTTCCCCAAAAGTTAAGAGACAAAATAACAATGCCCCTAGTAAGCCGACAAAGGGAAACACTGAAAACATAAACGAGGCCCAGGTGCGGTGGCTCACACCTGTAATCCCAGCCCTTTGGGAGGCTGAGGCTGGCAGATAACCTGAGGTTAGGAGTTCAAGACCAGCCTGACCAATGTGGAGAAATGCCATCTCTACTAAAAATACAAAATTAGCCAACCATGGTAGTGCATGCCTGTAATCCAGCTACACGGGAGGCTGAGACTGAGAATCACTTGAACCCGGGAGGCAGAGGTTGCAGTGAGCCGAGATCAGGCCATTGCACTCCAGCCTGGGCAACAAGAGTAAAACTCCATCTCAAAAAAAAAACCATAAATGAGGAAGCCAACATATGGCTCCTCCTGTCCCTATGAAGAGAGATCCTCTTCCAGATCCCATTCATCCCATTCCTAAGCCCTGAAATCACTAAAGAAGGATAAGTCAAAGAAAGCCAGTTCCACTAAGTGCTTGATTAACTGCAAAGATGCGGTCTCTTTCTAAGGCAATAAAACATCATGGAGTGCTATAGAGATTAGTACAGCACCAAAGGCTTCATTTATTGTCCTTCAAGAGCAGCTTTCTGAGGGTTTCGTTCTTGCATTTTCTGAGGAAAAGGATACCCAAAGATCCACAGCTGCAGCTTAGCCATGCATGCTGAAGCCTGATCCTCTCTACCACCCAGCCTAGGTGTTCACCTTACACAAGCTAGACATCTGAACTAGGCTTCTGGCATCAGACCCAAAATACTAACAGACTAGTAAAGTGTTTCCTGGGTGCAGGAGAGGACAGGAAAGAAAAGAGGAGGACTGGACTGTATCACAGAGTGTGAAACACTTGCGTGCAATATTGACAAAACAAACATTAATGTCATCCAAGAAGCAACTGGAAACATCATGGGGTGGGTAAGATATTAATAAGCTTTTTAATGGTGGGACAGGGACAGAAAACAAAGGGAGTTAAATCTCCTTTCACTGTCTCTTCTCTCTCAGCTCCTAGAAGTCTAATATTCTTCAGTTTTTTTTAATTTTAAGTTATTGTTTCTTGAGTTTGAATAAGCTGCTAACATTCATTGGTGAAAATACGGAACCTTTTCAACCAAAGAGTATGGCACCATTTATACTGCCTCTGAGGCTTCGTGTGTGAGTGTATACATACACATGAGAGCTGGAGCTCACACAGATCTTCAAACTCTACTTGATGTAAACTGAATGCATTGTTATTAAAACCCCTGAAACTAGGCTTCACTCGAATTTGTCTGGGAGATTCAACAAATGCAGATCTCACAGAACACTCTAGATAACTTTATCCTTCAGCAGCCTAAGGGAAGAAAAACAGCCAGAGGAGGTAAACAATTCCATGCACTTTATTAGGTTCACTTTGTATAAGTTTCTGATTGGACTACTGCTTGGCAGCATTTGTGGACATTTGTCCAACGGCAAAAGGGAGGGACGACTGTCTGGTAGCTAAAATCCTAGAGGAGAATGAGCTGGAGGTGGAAGATAATGCAGTAGAAAGGCATTGAGCTATGACCAAAGAGGCCAGATTTCTATTTGAGCTCTAACCCTATTTCACTATGTAACCATAGCCATATAACCCATAAAAAATCTTTTTCCTAAAAGAGGGGGTTAGTCTAGACTATTTCCGGGGGCTCCTTTACTTTTAGTAGCCTATGACAACCACACTGTGAATTCACAAACTACGTTTTTCTGACATAACTTTGTACTACAAATCACCTATATAACATTGAATTTTCCTACTCCAAGTAACCAACTCTGAAATCCCAGCACTTACCCTCACCTCCAGGTTGTTTGTATGGATTGTACTTAGGTTTTGGAGCAACTACTGGGGCAAACTTTTTGGGTGGCTGTTGTGTAGACACTGAAATGCTGGGGTTCCCAAAGGAATGGGTGGTCTCCATCCGTGCAGGCACATGGCCGAGGGGCTCACCAGTGCTTTTGGGTGGCAGCCAAGATGGATGAGACATTGTTGGAATCTGCAATGAAAAAGAAACAAACACTGTTTTTATAGAAGCATGAAAACGAAGACAATACTCCTCATTTCATTGCTATTTCATGTTAATCCATACTAAATGAATCTTGATAAAGTTCTCTGGAAAGAAGGATGCAAGAAAATGGAAGAAGGAAAAATGAAGAGGCAGAGGAATCATGAGTAGAAAGAGGAGGAGGAAGAGGAGGAAGGAGAGGAAAAGGAGAATGAAAGAGAAAGAGGAGGAGCAGGAAGAGAACACTCACTCAAACTTGAATCTCTCCCTTCCAATAGTTACCTATTTTAGTGCCTGGCCACCCTTGGGAAATAGATATGAGTAAGAAATGGTTCCTAACTTGAAGGAGTTTTTATGGTAGGAGGATGGAAAAAAGCTTGAATTTTATTAATAATCTATTAAATTAATTATCTCACCAATTAAATGGTTATGCCTAAATGAAGTGCTAAGTTACCTAAGTGAGGTTAAGAACAAGTGTTGGTGAGATGCAGAAAAAGATAGGCTCACTTCTTGGTGGGGGAAGAATTAACAAGATTTTATTGATGAGGTGATATACAGACTGGGTTTGAGTGCTAAGTAGGGTTGAGCCTGAAAAATGTTAACAAAATTATATAGGCAGAAAAGTACACAGCGTTTACGTTTAGTGTGCTTGGAGGGGGAATAACAGAAAGCAGCAAGCAAAAGAACTAAAAGGTGGGTTGAAACCAAAGCACAGACAGCTCAGCAGCCACAGTTGAGTTTAAATTTACTCTTCAGGCATTAAGGAACCACTGAAAGTTTATTTTGGAAACAGGGTTTTAACAGATACCTGGCAGGACACTTTTAAATGATCCATCTGCAGGAGCGGCTCTGGTCCCCACCAAGTGGTATGTGGAAAAGGGGAAGAGGGGCATATTGGTTGCCACAACATCTGGGACAATTATTAAAATTTAGGGCCAGAGGATAGAATATTCAACACATGTAATGCAAAGGTCAGCCCTGCACAACAAAGAAATGCCCATCAACATGTATGTTGAGCTAATACCATGTTGGACCTTCATGAAAAGCTTACTTAAACTAGGAGGGGAACAATCAGCCCAGCCCAGATGCTGCTCTGATCACATTGCACACACTATTTGAAGAAAGGAAATGTCTCCTCTGTCAGGGTAAGCCAATCACCTCTCCAGTCAGCCTGCCTGCTGGGGATGAGACTCAGAGGCTGCTGCCGAGGAGGGCTCTCCAAGCCTGATTGCAAGAGCTCTCTAGCACAGGGACGCCCGGAAGGCACCCTGTACCCACCCCCAGCCCAAAAGCCACCTACTAATTTATTAATTGAACTGAATTAATTAAGAGGGCTACATGATTACCTCCAGATGTCTGTAAAGACAAAGAGCATCAGAACACAGAAATCAAAGGCCTCAGTACATGGCATAGTAATAGAGAGACAGGGTGGAGGGGAAAGCTGGGAAACAGTGTTGCCTGGATATAAACACCAGTCCACACCACCAACAAGTGGCATGATTTTGAACGGCATCTCCTCTAGAGCCTCAGATAGTTTCATTTTCAGAGGACTCAGCCAAGCACAAAGGCTCACACCTCTAATACGAGCACTTTGGAGGCCAAGGCAGAAGGATCACTTGAGGCCAGGAGTTCAAGACCAGCCTGGTCAATAGAATGAGACTCGGTCTCTACAAAAAAATTTAAAAATTAGTAGGATATAATGGTGCACACCTGTTGTCCCAGCTACTCAAGAGGCTGAGGTTGGAGGATCACTTGAGCCTGGGAGATTGATGCTGCAGTAAGCTGTGATTGCACCACTGCACTCCAGCTTGGGCAACAGAGGGAGACCTTCTCTCAAAACACAAACAAACAAACATATAAACCTCTGTCTTCCTTAACTCTCGGAATTTTTATGGCCACCAATGAAATGATATTAAAGTACTTTTTATAGTATAAAATGCTATGCAAAGTGAGAAAAAAAAAGATGCCTCTATTCTTACAGAAAGTCAATGGCAATTTTATGACCATCTTGCTTGGAAGAACAGCTTAAAGTACAGTTTTCTTAAAAGACGAGGATAACATGAATCAATGACAAAGACTCTAAACTGGGAATCAGGACACATGCTATTGAAGCCAGTGATGGTACTGGCTTTTCACTCTGGTTACAGGGCCTTTCTTTTCTTTTTTTTTCCCCCTGTACCTTTTGCATATTCATATATACACACACATACATACATGTATATATATACACACACACAAAGACACACATATACTTGCTAAACTCTGAGTTCCTTAAAAGGGTAAGGACCATATTTTACACATTTATAAACTACCATTAAGGCCTAGCACAAAACCAATATAGAAAAACAACCAATGAATGTCTGTTTTACTCATGGTTTTTAAATTTAGCTGCACATTTGGAATAACTTGAGATGATTTTTTTTTCTAAATACCAAAACCAAACCTATCTCACATGGCTGAGAAATGCCAATTTTGGTTTTGCTTTTGCTTTTAATTGAGGCTTGGTCTTCTACTAAATTGGGATAAAAGTGATAAAAGTGACTGGTTTGCTTTCAGTATGACTAAAGTGAATATAAGTGCGAAATAAAAGGGATCAAGTAAAGGTTTGAAACGTTTAATGCATTATGCACATTTGTAGTATAAATGTTAATTATAATTTTTAAAATGGCTTAATACTATCCTTGGAAGGTCTCTATAAATCTAACATCATTTTATAATAAAAGGTTTAAAAATTGGTTAATACAGGATGCAGTAGTTTCTTAAGCAAAGATTCACATTTTTCATAGCAATCCCAAGTTACTCACTGACTGTATCATCTTGGCTTTTCAGATATAGCATAGATATAAAGAAATAGGCAATTTCTGGGAAAGTATAAATAAAATTTAAGCATCAATATGCAAATCATTGGCTCCACAGTCATTTCAACTATCCCCAGCATCATAAATTACCCGCACACTGCCCTCCATGAAGAAGCACCTCCAGCTGCTCCTCCTGAGAGGCCCATCTTCTGATCAATCATTTGTTTGCAGATGACCTTCTCAGTATCTTCTCTTACCATTCTTCTGCATGTCAGCAGTGACCCAGTGACACCATTCCCAGGATCTATAATAAGTTTTCATGATTCTGAACCCTTGCTCATGCTGTGTTCACATCGACAATGCCGTTTACCTCTCTTCACTTTCTACCAAGCCCTATCTTTTTACATTGTCTCAACTCAAATGTCTCTAACTCTGTGAACATGTCCCTAACTCCTCCAAAGAAGACTAGCTTAATTCCTTTTTCTGGGCTCTTTAGTACTTTCTGCATACTTATAACAATCCACAAGAAAGCCATTTATTTACCTGCCTACATGTCCCAACAAGTTGGAAACTCCAAATATTCTCACTATACCGGCACAATGCCTAGGCAAGAAGCCCTTACACAAGTATGTTACACAGAAATGGGTGAATGAATGAATGTTACCCTTTCTTAGTTACTCATATCTTTCTAGAATTGCTATAGCATTCACTGATACAATCATCTCTTTTTTCTGCCCTTAATGTGGTGATGTAATGAAGCATGCTGATAGATTTCCAGATATTGAACTATCTTTGCATTTGTGGAATAAAATCCTATCTAGTCACAGCTGCAGTGCCCTCTTTAGCAATCACTGATACATTCAACTCTTTTTCCCTCCCTTAATTTGATGATGTAATGAAATATGTTGATAAAGTCTAGATATTGAACCATCTTTGCATGCCTAGAATAAATCTTTTGTTATACTTGTTTTGATATATTAATGAATTAACTAGGCTATTTTATTTATAATTTGTGTATATATAATCATAATAAATATCATTTTATATCATTTTTTTCTGCTTGTTTTACTTATCATGATTAGGTTTTGATAGGGGAGTTTTCTCCAAGCTCCTCTACTGTCTAGGTTATTTAACAACTACATTGGAATTATCTGGTTTTTTAAAGGTTATCCAAACTCAGCACAAAGTCATCTAAATACATTTTCTTTTAACAGACATTAATCATATTGCCAGTAACTTCTATGATAGTAGTAGTAGTTTTCTATTTATTCTAAGGTCATTTTGCAGTACTTTTCTGACAGAAATTCACTGTTTTTTCCTAGGTTTGATCTCTGCTCTCTCTTAACCAAGCTACTTCTTGTCTAAAGATGACTTCCAACGTACTATGCATCAATTTAGATCATAAGCATTACTTTCTACTAGTCCTTGAAGGCAAATCTTGCACTATATCCTACAGTTCAAGTTATATATCCTTATAGTACAATTCCACAGCATCTACATACTGTTGTCACATATTCATCACATGGTGCTCTGCCCATCTGCTTTCCTGTTTCCCAAACTAAATTCACAAATCCTTGAGAGTGGAAATATTTATCATTTTATAATCCCAGGGGCTACCACATGATAGGTACTCAATAAAAATGTCTGTTAATTTAATGAATGAATGAATTTATTTGCCTGGCACTGGAGCTATAGATGAATCAGATTCTCATTCTTTACTCAAAGAGCTCAAAGACTATTTGAGGAAGAAATATTTATAAATGTGAAAAGAGAAAGAGAGCAACACAGAAAGCACATGAAAAATCTTGGGGGATATCAGAAAAGCTAGCATAAGCTTGGCAGAGGTAGCCCTTAACCAGGACTTTGAATGCTGAGTAAATAAAAGAAAACTGGAGTCCAGGGCAAAGACTAGAAATAATACTGTGAGCTTGGGTATGAAGCAAGGCATTTCTGTAGGATAGGGATCAGACTAGTGGTACCAAAATGAGGGATTCAGGGAGAATAGTTAGGGGAAAGTTTTAAAAAATAACATGAGTCCTGCCTTTTAAAGGTCTTATATAAAGATAAGAAGCTAGAGCTTTTATCCTGGAATAGGAAGATAACAAGAGTGAAAACTCCAGGTACTAAAAATTAAATCGTGTAGGATGGATCCAAGGAAAGTGATAAATCCAATAGTATAGACATAGAGTCCCTGTGACCCCAGTTCTAGTCTCAGCTATACAAGCGTGACCTTTAACAAGAGATGACACTCATTTGCAAAATGAATACCTGTAAAGTCCCAATCAGCTCTAATATTTTACAGTGCTTTCTTTCTCTAAAATCTTCATTACAGCCCTTCATTTTGATAAATGAGTTTGATGAAACTTCACAAGTTTAATGAACGGATGAACTAGCACATATCATTGGGGCTTCTTGGCTTCTCAGAGAGACCCATGTAAACACAAAGATAAGCAGTGGTGAGAACTGGTGTTGCTGGACCAAGATTTACTCTGCTCTTACTTCCCCTCATTCTAGACAGGTTTCACTCGAAGCTCATAATCATCATGAAAGCAAGAAGTGAAAGGGAAGATTTCCAGAGAGGCTCTGAGAATACACAACCACCATCAGCAGACAAGAAAGCAAGAGCAATGGCCCTCCTTTAGTAAGCAAGATGCCTACTGCTGAAGGGAGCTGGGGAACTGCTGCTTCCTCAGCGTTGCTCCTTCAGAAATTGTCAAATGCAAGCAATTAAGAAGAACTTAAGAGGTTTCACCTATCAACTCCTCTGCTGCTCTTCTGTCTTTTCCCCCAGCTGTCCTAAGAAGACCAGAGACTGATAATAAACAAGTGTTTATTGAAGGTTTATTATATGTCTAGCAAATTTTCAACGGCCACAGAGTCATATGAGGTAGCAGGATCATTACCCACATCTAGCAAATCAAGAAAGTAAGACTGTAAGAGGTTGAATAACTTTCTCAAGGATATACAGCTAACGAATAGCAAAGCTGAAGGTGGGACACAGATCTTTGTCTCCAAATCTCCGGTCTTCACTCTGTACTACCTCCCTATTTGGAGAAGAAAAGAAAACACCACAATTCAAAGGAAATCAGCACTTAACAGTAGTTCTTGCTCTTATTATTTCCATTCCAGCTCTTGAATTCTACTTGCCGTAATGTTTTCTCTATTCTGTACTCTCAAATCTAATCATAATAAGCCACAGGACCACAAAGTGATGAAGCCAATAGTCAACAGACAAAAAAAAATCAAGGCACAACAGAAAGCAAATAACTACAAAAGGCTATGTGATGACCAGGACCCACCCCATATAGGTGGGAAAACTTAGGGCCATAGTCAAACTGACAATTAATACTAACAAAGCTACTAAGCCTCTCTCAGGATACCATGTGAATGCCAAGTCACTGTCATCCACAAAAACAGAAAGAAGTAGTGTTTGGTCATATTTTCCTTTTTTTCCTCCAAATCAATATGCTACTCTTCTAAAAAGATTTATATAGATCACCAAAACTGAAAAACAAACAACCATTATATCATATTATCTAACATCCAGTACAATAAACTTAGTGTAGTGTTTATCAAAACAGTCTGCACACTAACCTCATATGGGGATCTTTATGTATATACTCTGATTCAAGGGTTGAGAATAATTGACTTACAGCATTTCTATTAATCTTTAAATGACATTGTATTAGTCCCTATACCTTCCTGGCAACTAACTCAAGGCCTAGCTCTTGGTCAGTGTGCACTGAATAAATGAATGATATTAGAAAAGGGACATACATTAACACCACAGAATTGAGGGACTATTTGACTTCAACATCAGAAGTAGCTGATGGCAGACTAACGTTTAGCATTCATGTCCCTTAGCAACATTTTCTTCATTGAAACAAGCCGTTAAAATTTAAATAACACTCTCCTATAACTTTGAAGGTTTTTTTTTTTAAAAAAAAAAAGTTCTCTTTACACACAAGTCCGTACCTTCCTGGAATTTCAAAGCTGCTTTCCTAATCATCCACTGAACTGCTACAATGTGGTTCCCCCTCTGGGCTATACGGCTCTCCACTATTGTTCACATCTCAGTATTTAGTGGAAAGATGCCTGATCTTCAGAATTCAGACCCAGCTTCTAGTCTTAGCTCTGCCATGAGCCCACTGTGTAACTTCCATTATCTCTGAAATCTTGCGTCCTTCTCAAAAAATGTAGTGATGGAATTAGATGGTACAAGTGCAACTCTGCTCACAAGCTTTTATGAGTCTATGAAAGATCTTGACTTTAGTAGCCAACGCCAAGTAAAGCAGATTCTATATCATCCGTGATTCTCCTCATTGTTTTGATATCATCTGTAATTCTCTCTTTGCTCATCAGTGAGGAAGCACAGTCCTCTTTTTCTCTTTTTCTGTCACCCGTTTCCCTGACTCTTCTATCCTCCCCCTTGAAGGAAGGATTCTTGGGTTGATCTCAGAGATTAACAAGGTATCAATCAAGATGTATTATGCACAAGTAAATAAGTATTTAGGCAAACCTTTTCCAAACGGTGTAAGTCCCTACCAGGGTAATTGCGAAGCAGATATGCTGTGGCATGTGGTGGAAGCGTGGGAAGACAGCATTGAAGAATAAGGCAGGCTGAAAATTACACACAATTGTTAGTTGAACAGCAAATGTATTCACTCTTCCTCTGAAGCATCAGGTCAGATAGAGCTGGAAGGGCAAAGCAGGATCTACCATGGGCTGAAAATGTCAATGTATTCACTCAACTTCTTCTTACAGACAGCTTTGGCCGAGCACTGGCTAAGTGCCCCACTCTCTGCTTGGACAGCTGGCATTGCTCAGAAGAGGTAACGAGAGAACAACGCTACAGAAATGCCAAACCTTTATATAGGCTATCTGAGAGACATTTGGAAAAACTGGAAAAGGCACTAGACTCAGATGCAGAGGACTTGGGTGTAGTTTCTATCTAGCTCAGTCACTAACTGGGTCTATGACTTTCGTTCTTAACCTCTTTGAACCTCAGTGACCCTTCTTATCTGTACACTAAATATTAGATATCCACTACCATTCCCTCTAACTCTCATGTTTCCATGATTCTCCCACAAGTCCACAAGTTCAAGGAGCTAAGGTTTCCTACAAAACTATGTTTTAACTCCTATGAGACCAGGGAGTGCAGATGAGGGAAGGTAGGGTTGGAATCAGCACATTAAATGCCCATCTGCCTTGCACAGAGTACTAGAAAAAAATAAATTAACACTAATGGTGCACTCCTTGTTCTTGGCAATGCTGCAGGTGACAAGAAAAACTCAGCGGCATTTCAGGATCTAAATGAACTACGAAGCAGCAAGGGAGAGAAGCATCAGGTCTAGACAAGTAAACATTGTCTCAGATAAAGAAGTTAGACAGGGCCGGGCCCAGTGGCTCAGACCTGTAATCCCAGCACTTTGGGAGGCTGAGGCAGGCAGATCGTTTGAGGTCAGGAGTTCAAGATCAGTATGGCCAACATGTTGAAACCCCTTCTCAACTACAAATACAAAAATTAGCCAGGCACGGAGGTGCACGCCTGTAGTCCCAGCTACTTGGGAGGCTTAGGCAGGAGAATCACTTGAACCCGGGAAGCAGAGGTTGCAGTGAGCCGAGATCGCACCACTGCACTCCAGCCTGGGAGACAGGATGAGACTCCATCTCCAAAAAAAAAAAAAAAAGAAGTGAGACAGAACAGTGACATGCCTCCACACTGCACTTTCACTTCAGATTCAGAATGGCACTCGAAAAGGAAACAATCGACCCTGACAGGGAAACAATAGCACTGAAAGATCAGGACTCTCAGGAGAGAAGGTTAAGGACAGAACAAATACTGACTAAGTGGCCTTTTGTTTGCCACAGTTTCTATCAGTCAAGGAAAAAAAAGACATGGTTGACAACAGTCGGGACACACTACTTAAGAGCTAAAAGGTCATAGAGAGCCCCAGCTAGGAGAAATCTTAGGAAATAATTTACGTCTTCTAATTTGAGTATTCAAATACTGAGATTTAGAGAAGCTAAAGAAACTTATGCAATGTAATAGGGCTGCTAGAACATATCAGAGGCTGAGTTTAAACCCAAATGGTCTGTCTCCAAAGAGCATCTGCAGTGGGAAAGTTTGACTAAACAAGCTTATAACTCTGTTGATTGCTAGATTATAACTAGAAGGGGTAGGTAAAAGGCAATGGAATTGGGCATAGAAGTAAACAATTTCTCTGCCAAGAAAGTTCGCAAACATGGCACTGAAAATTAGCACAGAAGATAAATGGCCCCAACCTTGCATTCCAGGTCACATTTGATAACAATTGTTCCACGTGGCAAAGTAACCAAGAAAATGTGAACTCTCTCTGGACCTCAGTTTCTGCAGATTTAAAATAATAAGCAACTAATGATGATCTTCAAAATCTCCTCCCACAACTTCTTATGATCCATAATGTTATGGCTAGTCTGTGGAGTGTGCTGTGCTGGCAAAAAAACGGGCTCTTTGGCAGGTTTCTTCTCTAAGTCCTTGATTCTAATAGACTGCTTTTCTGTTCAAGGCCAAGAGAAAACAGGCAACAATAGCCTGCACCTCTTTGAGTTCAGTAAATCTGCTTCTAAAGGTGGAAATCTGGATTTGTAAAGGTGAGATGCTAAGTGCCTAATTCATAAAGATTTTGCCCCTCACCCAGGAGGAAAAAGTGACAATAGGAAAAATCACCAATATGATCTCTAATGAGACCTAGCAATCTCTTTAATGGTTATCTAGCATCTTCTATTTCTAAACCTACCAATAACTGTGTAAGTCTGCAAGTTAACTGCAGCTCACTTAGCTGTGTTTCCCTGACAGCTTGTTCAAACTTGTATTAAAACATGTAAACACTCCATTTTAGATATCCATTTACAAGTCTGTCATGCCCATTAGTCAGGCCATGAAATTTTGCTACCACTTCAGGATGTTCTAATTATCTTAATTTCTTAATGATTCTGTTTGTATTTTTCTGTTATTGAATATTTATTTTGATATCTCAATAAAAAAGACGATTTTAAAAGCAATTTTAGTTATAACTTGAAAAAGTAGAAATTCTTAATTTTTTCTTTGATGAATATGAGTCTACTATTGATAAATGTTAAGACTTATTTACAGCTGATAACATTGCTTGTGGCTGTGAAGCAATGTTTATTCAGGCCACATAATCTGCTAAGAGTAATCATAGCAACAAGATGGGGAGTTAGCGATGATACTTCAGCCTTTTGAACATCATATTGTTCACAAAACTGTCAACTGTGTTGTTTGTATCCTATATCAGAACTACTATAAATAAGCTTAGAGCTTTTGAATCGAGTTTGGACATTATAATTTATTTGTTTATTTTTATTATTATTATCATTATTATTATTTAGAGACAGGGTCTCACTCTGTTGCCCAAGCTGTAGTGCAGTGGTACCATCACGGCTCACTGAAGCCTGCAACTCCTAGACTCAAGTATTTCTCCCACCTCAGCCTCTCCAAAGTAGTCGGGACTACAGATGTGCCACAATGTCTGGCAAATTTTTTAATTTTTTTGTAAAGACAAGGTCTCACTATGTTGCCCAGGCTAGTCTCGAATTCCTGGGCTCAAGCGGTCCTCTCACCTTGGCCTCCCAAAGTGCTGAGATTAAAGTCATCACACCTGGCCTGTAATTTAAATTACTATTATTGAATTAATATTTTATTGTTATTGTAAATTAAAGCTTCCAGTTTAATCTCTGATTCTCTAATTACATATAATCTTAAATATCTATTAAGAAAAGCTCAGCTGGGAGCAGTGGCTCACACATATAATCCTAGCACTTTGGGAGGAGACCCTGGATTGCTTGAGGACTGGAGTTCGAGATCAGCCTGGGCAACATAACAAGATATGTCTCTGGAAAAAAAAAACAATAATAATTTCTAAAAAACATCAGCTGGGCACGGTGGCTCGCCTCTGTAATTTCAGCTACTCGGGATGCTGAGGTGGAAGGATCACTTGAGACCAGGGGTTCAACGTTACAGTGAGCCACAATCATGCCACTGCACTCCAGCCTGGGCAATAGAATGAGACCCTGTCTCTAAATAAGTTTTTAAAAATCAACTTTATTCTAAAGCAAAATATAAGTAAATTGCTAAATTTAAAATTTTTAATCCATAAATAACAGAAAAAATAAAGTGGTACCAGAGATATAAATTATCAACCTTCAAGGACCATGAGATACAGTTTTAAAAAACAAAGAAATCCAACTTCATGCATTATATACTGTAAATATAATTTTTATTTAACTCCAATTCCAAGAGCCTAGAGAAATTATTTCTCAGTATTTGAAATGGTATGAAAAATAGGCAAGCTTCTCACTAGTTTAAATTATGTAAGAGAGGCTAGTTTTGCAATTTCACATTTAAGAGCAAAACAATTGGAAGCATTTTCAACTGGGGACCTTTTTCTTAAGTCATTTTGGAAGTTGTTCCACTTTTATTTCAAGATTTTGAAACGGAGACAAAATCTGGTTAAGCATTAACCAATGGCAACAGAGTAAAAATGAACCAGGCTGTTTCAAATCAGTTTCAGAATCACATCTGTGGACATCATCCCTTTTAAGTTTCTCTTGATGACAGAACTGTTGTAGTAGCTTCTGTATTTTTATCAATTATTGACCACTGTGTAAAAATATAAAATAAAATACATGAAAAATATACTCAGCTAATGTTCTGGGGAAATAAAACACAAATACACACACACACACACACACACACACACACTTTAGATATTTTTAAGGAAGTAGCAAAGGACCCAACATTCACCAATACAGAAGTTTAACATCCTTGAAGTGTGAATTGTTAATGAAGACATTTCATCTAATGTGGCGCTCAAGATGAAGCTTACCCACCATCTGAGTTCATTTGTACATGTCCAATGACAAGGAACTCATTACCTTACAAGACAGCCCCTTCCATGGCAGAAAAGTTATGACTGCTAGAAAGTTTTCTGCAGCTGAAGCCTGTATTCCCGTAAGTACCACTTATTGGTCCTACCTGTGCCCTCTAGAATCACAAAACCTCTAATACATAGCAGACCTTTATATATTTCAGGTAAGTTATTTGTTTCCCACTCAGTTTACATCTTCATGTGTTTCAGCTTTAATCAGTCTAGTTCTTCCCCTCTTTAAAAAGTAGCCTTACAACTTTATAACCAAATATTAAAGATAGATTTTTAAGTCCCAAACCAGTAGCTTTCAAACTTTTCCTTAGCAAAATAAATGGTTTCTTCATGCCAAATCATAAAGAAAACCTCAAGTATAAATAGACAAATTAATAAAACCATTACAGGGGCATTTAAATCGTCATACTTTGGCAGAACATACTTTAATTTGGGGGAAGCATAAAATGCATTATTGCCCTAGTATCCCCAGTATGCTATGAGCCAGACTGGAAACCCGCTGGTCTAAAATATTACAATACTGTGAGTGAAGAAAAAAACAAAATTGGTATCTTCTTTATCTGTATTTTCCTAGTACCTAATACACAGTATATCCCATCACCAGAGCTCAGCAAGTGATTATTATATAAAAGAGAAGGTAAACCTAAACACATGAAAATACTAAGACTTAAGCTCTGGTTTTGGATCATTTTAATTCACATTTTAAACACTGTTCTTGAAGGCTCTGTATAATTAGGATGACCATACATCTCCAATTTATACCTGCTGTTTTGGTGTAATTATTAACAGTGACCCTTTGCAAAAGTGTCCCAGTTTTGATGATAACTCATAATCACCTACTTAAAACACTGTGATAATGAGGTTTTGGTCATTTAGTCCAAGTGAATCCTGAATACAGTCAAGTCCTCTCCCTGAAGTTCCATATGGCTAAAGCCCTCCCGTACTTTTGAGTTCATTACTGGCATTGATAAGAGGACAGAGCAATTAGCAACGGGAAGTAGAGGAGGCTTTGGGGGCTTCCCTGCTTTAGCAGCATGTGCTCTTAAGAAGGAAAGAAGGTACTAAAATGAATCTTCAGGAGAAAAGCAAGATATAGCAGAAACCTAGCAGAAACTATTATCATCTAACCTATTCACTCAGCCTCTTTCTGAAGCAAAAATGTCACTTTTTCTTAAAAAAATAAAAATAAAAATAAATCAGAGTATTTACTTCAATTTTATCTTTACCACCCGACCCCCCACACACGAGATTATCAGTGATTTTATAATATATATTTGGTTACAAGTACTAGAAGGACAATATGTTGCCTGATTCTTAATTTGGAGCAGGAAAAAAAATGTGTCTAAAATATATCCAAATGCACTCACTAGGGTACAATGTAAAGGTGGAAGGGATTACTAACAATTATTTCACATTTCTAAATAGGGGTTACACAGAGTTGAGGGAAAAGTCAGAAGAATTCAGTGCAGGCTCAATATTTTGGGATGTTTTAAAGTGGTTCTTTTATGGCCTATTAATTCCACGTGCAGTTGCCTTGTGTCTGGGTGGGTTTTGTTACTGCAGTGGCCTCCCATCAATTCCAGCACCACCTCCTTTTTCAATCAGGGTTGCCTTATAAATGCACCTCAGCATGTGGCCAGGATGGTCCCAGTTGCCCATTCTGCTTGTTCTGGAAATTTCTTTTACCTGTTTTGCCCATTTATTGTCAAGACAATTTAGAATTTTTTGGTTAAAATTCAAGAATAAGTGACCTGTGAGTTGTACTAACTGTGATTGCATGAAATGTGGGGAAAACAACTGTTTAACAACCTCTATGTTTCCTTTTAAGAATAAGTCTATTTAGTTTGTTATAAAGAAGCCATTTTACATTAATTCTCATTGCAAAATTTGTATTTGGCTGCTGAGGAGGCAAGTGGGGTCAAAACAGTGCAGCGAGGGAGCAACAGTATAGAAAGTTGGCAAGCTTTTTTAAGACAGAACTCCTCCCAGACATGGTAAGCACTGATGTGTTATAATATCGCATGTCTCCGTGTAGTACTTTCCAAGACGTTTGAAACCAAAACAGTTTAGAATACTCTCCCACCTCAGGGTCTTCCCTCCTTATGGCATTTTTCTGATAAATAGGAATTCCCCCTTAGGGATTCCCTAAAGTAAAACTGTTGCAGTCCATTCTGTTATATAATTAACTACACTGACAAGTAGAGATGTAATAGAACGTAATTGTTACTCTGGCTCCAATTTAATATCTACTACACACAAATCCTTATGGAAGACATGCCGGAAATATGAACACCATCACCTTTAATGTGGTGGATATGGTGGATCGACACTCAAACTTCCCATATTGCACAGGCTGTCTTGCAGGTAAGGTTTGATTGCAAAAGAAATTCTGCCAAAATATATGTAATTGGCTTAATATTTGAAAGGCAAAAGTAAGATGGAAGACATGTTTCTGCTGTTCGCCCTGTTTTCTGTTAGAAGAATGGTCACACAGACATGGGATTTTTCAGTATCCACGTTCTCATGTTGAGTTTTCAGCTTGGTGGCTGTCAAAAAGCAGCCGTGACAAAAAAAGTAAGTAGCTAGACTCTTATGTCTCAGGGTCCAGCTACCATCATTCTGACTATGGCTTTTGATTTGTGTTTCACAAGTTTTGTGATGTATTACTGAACTCAGTAATTCCCATGGTGGCTTCACTATTTTCGTCTTTCTTGATTGTAGAAAATGGAATAATTTTGTGTAGTTTTGCGATTCATTTCTGGAGACAGCCTTGATTCTGCTCCACGCAGTCCATCTAATTACTTCTGTGAAACACCCTGTATTAAGTACCTTCCACTTAAAATCTCTAAAGTGGCTTGTTTCCTATAGTGAACCCTGACTGAAACTCCCTCAAGATCCTTACAATTTATGGGCAATAACGATATTTTAACAACAAGGGACAGGTTCAAATTCATCATGCAAATAAATCCTGAGTGCTTATGCAAAGCACTTGGATCACCTCTAGAAGAGCCGTGCGCAGAGCACACCCAGTGCCGTCCCTCTCAGAGCTCCCAGTCCAGGGGGAAGAGGCTTGCTACAACTCCAGAAGTACTGAGTGATGTGGAGGAAGCCGGCAGAAGTCGAATCTAGTCTGATCTCCGCATGCCAGCCTCAGCTCTATCACTCACCAGCCCTGTTTTCTAACCAAGGGGGCTAGATGAATGAAAGTCCCTTTCTCTCCAACATTCCACGTCTCCACAGATGAGTCTTTGTACTCATGAGGGAATTTACTT
Organism: Hylobates moloch; assembly: GCF_009828535.3. Taxonomy (NCBI): domain Eukaryota; kingdom Metazoa; phylum Chordata; class Mammalia; order Primates; family Hylobatidae; genus Hylobates; species Hylobates moloch. Next base: position 97,860,360 of record NW_026652288.1, on the reverse strand, counting down.
GGATGTAAGTCCTAACGAGACTTCCTAAATTTTCAGTTCCCTAAATCTGAAGGTCAGAACACAAAGGTCACATAACACACATGCTTGATATAGTTTAAAAGGGAACAGGAATCCGTGACCCCCAAGTATTCTGTGGCAGCCTACAACTAGAAAGCCTCGAGGAGAAAAATCCAAAACTGTGGTTGCAGTACTTGTTAAGAACAGCAGAGAACAAACGGTGTCTTCAGGGTCTCTCTCTTCTTGGAAAATTTCTGCCTCCATGTCTCACAAGAAGGAAGATAATTTACACACACTGGCTTCTCTTAAAGTACTCAGACCAATAGGTATAGTAAAAGAAATATTAGGCAAATGCAGTAATGCTTAGATCTCTCAAGAAAAGCCACTAATTTCCTTTTGTGTCAGACAAGAAAATCTTTGAAACTCATAAATGAGAAGGAGTTTTTGTAGACAGAAAGAAAAACAGCAAGAGAGACCTAGTAAAACATCTAAACCCAGTTCTGGCACCCGCTCCAGCAGTGGCTGCAGGCCAGGGCCTTCCAGGCCTCACTGAGCCTTAATTCCCTCACCTGTAAAATGGAGACAACAGTCCTGCCTGGCTTACCCCATGGGTGTTTATGCTGATCAAGTGAAATACTAAATGTTAGAGCATTTTGTAAATAGCAGAGTGATATACATATGAAGGAGGACTATTAATAAAGGAATTTCAAAGGAAAGCTATAAATAGTACGTTTTTAAGCCCAGGCAGCAAAAGAAAATGTAAATATAGCAGTGATTTTACAATTTTGTGATCTAGGGGAAGAAATGGTGATCAGAATTGTGACAAACAATGATGTCCAAAAGAGAAGAGAAACCAGCTCAGCTCTGTCATAATTGTCTCAGTTCCTGTACCACACACAACAATGGAAAGATTGCAGGGAGGGGCAGGAGCAGGCCTGTGACTGTGGCACACCAAAGACACGGAGACACAGCTCCAAGAAAATGACGCTTCTACCTCCGTAATAATAACAGTCAGAATCTCATGCTGTGGGTCCTCTAAGGATCTGAAAGTGGCTTATGCAAGTGACTTTACCACTTTCTCAGTTTTATCTCTTAGAAGGAACACAACTGGACAGAGTGAGGCCAAACTCCAGGTTTGCTCACCTGGATGAACAGAAATGCAAAGGCAGATCTCACCCACAGTTAGATTTCAGGACCCAGAGGGGATAGGCAGATTCAGACAAGATTCAGGCAACAACCCACTCAGATTTCTTCTTTTTTTTTTTTTCTTTCTTTTTTTTTTGAGACAGAGTCCCACTCTGTTGCCCAGACTAGAGTACAGTGGCACGATCTTGGCTCACTGCAACCTCTGCCTCCCGGGTTCAAGTGATTCTCCTGCCTCAGCCTCCTGAGTAGCCAGGATTATAGGCTCCTGCCGCCACACCGGGCTAACTTTAGTATTTTTAGTACAGATGGCATTTCGCCACGTTGGCCAAGCCGGTCTCAAACTCCTGACCTCAGGTGATCTGCCCACCTTGGCCTCCCAAAGTGCTGGGATTACAGATGTGAGCCACCACGCCCAGTCTCAGATTTCTAAGAGACCGTGGAGGGAGACTAAGCAGTAGGTCAAGCACAGCCAAAACTGCTCAGTGCCCTCCATCCTCAATCCACTGTCAAGCAGCCAGGTCAGCATACAAGTAAGAACTGAGCCAAAAGTCAAGTCCCAGGCCCTTGGGCACAAAGCCACAGGAGGAGTTCTAGTTCTGAAGCAAAACAGTGACCTATTAGTCTGTACTGAGGTGTAGTTATCACAAAGCTTTCCAGGGTATTAGGACATCAGGTGACAGAGAGGTGAAATAAGTGAGATAAATTAACCCTACCTATAATTCACATAAAAAGAGACCTCAGTGGCACACAAATATACCAAACACACACACACATACATACACACACACATACATACACACACAGAACTTAATAATAATCAGGGAAATATAAATTAAAATAGCCATGAAATGCTTTTTCAAACAGTTTGCCAAAAAATTGAAAGATTCATAAAATTCACCACGGGACAGGATTTGTCAGGAAATTAACATTCTTACAAACATACATATTCTCTATTTGTTTATATATGCAACATATTACATATTGTCTATTGATGCTTTTGCAGCACAAAGAGTTGAGGACCTGTGACAGAGACCATCTGGCCTACAAAGCCTAAAATATTTACTACTTGGCCCTTTACAGAAAAAGTTTGAGGACCTCAGGTGTAAACTTAAAAAATTACTGCTTTCAGTTACTACAGATGTAACAAATTCTTCTTTGTCTGAAGACTTTTGCTACTTTTATTTTTTAACATGACCACTAATTTATATCAGGGTTTATTGTGATACATACTCATGATGTAAGTTTTTCATTAACGCTGACCAATTATCCCAATGCCATGAGAATAATCCTTCCTTTTCGGAATGTATCAAGGTGGTTCTTTTATTGCCAATTAATTCTACGTACAGTTGCCCTATGTCTGGGTGGGTTCTGTTACTGTTGTGACCTCCCATCTATTCCAGCACCACCTCCTCCTTCAATCAGAGTTGCCTTATAAATGCACCTCAGCATCTGGCTAGGATGGTCCCAGTTGCTCATTACACTTATTTTGCAAATTTCTTTTACCTATTTTGCCTGTTTATTGTCAAGACAATTTAGAATTCTTTGGTTAAAATTCAAGAATAATTGACCTGAGAGTTGTACTAACTGTGATTGCATGACATGTAGGGAAAACAACTACTTAACAACCTCTATGTTTCCATTTAGGAATAAGGCATGTCTCAACTTATTCAAACAGTCCTTCATGTGAGTCAAAAATGTTCTAGAATCTTTTACAAGACAGGCACAGTTGCACAATTCTCATTAAAATATTTCCTCTTTGATTGGCTGTGAATGGGATCCTGAAGATTGGAAAGTACTCATCTTCAAAGGCAATAAAAAAAAACTGGAAATGAGGCATATGGAAACATATCTAAATTTACAAATAACCAGAGAAATGCTAATACCAAAAAAATATATATTTAATACTAGCATGATAGGGTAGATGCTGACTCACTCACACATTACTACTAAAGCTAAAAAAAAAAAAAATCCCTTTCACAAAACAAATCATCAATAGACAGAAATAACCATGAAAATATTAACCTCTGGGCCGGGCAGGGTGGCTCATGCCTGTAATCCCAGCACTTTGGGAGGCCAAGGCAGGCGAACTACAAGGTCAGGAGTTCAAGACCAGCCTGTCCAACATGATGAAAACCCATCTCTAATAAAAATACAAAAATTAGCCGGGCGTAGTGGCGCACACCTGTAATCCCAGCTACTCGGGAGGCTGGGGCAGGAAAATTGCCTGAACCTGGGAGGTGGAGGTTGCAGTGAGCTGAGATCACACCACTGCACTCCAGCATGGGCGACAGGGCAAGGCTCTGCCTCAAAAAAAAAAAAAAAAAAAAGTTAACCTCTGACCCACATAGCTCAACCCTCAGACATCATATATAAGATTATTGAAGAAGTAAGCTATATTTATGGATGTTAATCATCACAAAATTTTAAAATAATGAAAGAATTAAGATATGGCATAATCACTCAATGAAATATTAAAGTTATTAAAATTGTAATCATTCAAGAATATGCAGTGATATGGAAAATGCTTAATGTATGATGTCAAGAGATACACAGCATGATGGGTAATTTATGCTAATAGCTAAAGACTTGAAAGGAATACACAAATATGATCATGATAGATTGTACCTGTATCTGGGTAATAGATTTATAGGTGACAATTTTACAGTCTACATGTTCTGAACTTGATGGAATGTTGTAACTTCACTTGTACAAGTTTAAGAAGAGGGGACAAATTATTAAGTGTCTTCCAGATAAAAGGTTTGTAATTTCTTTGTCATTAAAGGCAGGAAAATGAGACTCAACGATAAGAAAAGCCTTTTCCTAAGGCCACAGACTAAGTTACAAGTAGAAATGGGACTAGAACACAGGTCTCTAGACTTAAGAGAGCATATTCTTTTCTACATAGCATTTTATATCCTTATTTTTCTAAAGGCAAACCAACTTTGGGGTCATTATAATGTCTTCATACATTATAAATAAGCAGTTGAAAATAGTAATATTTAATTACTCTCTAATACAACAACTGCTTTGAAAACCCTGCAAAATGCTTTGATGGGCTGGAGTTTGAATTAAACTTCTCTTCTGAATATGGCTATTGAACAGAATAGCGGGCATCAAAGCATGTCCTTCCTCACAATTTCAGAGCTCAGTTAAACGTTCATTTAATAGAAGGGGAAAACTGGCTTTGGATGTTTACTTTAGAAACTAAAAAGTCTCAGCTTGCATCATTATCACTCTTGGGGAAAAATTCATACAACATTCAGAAGCTAGTAAGAAATATTTCCTTGACTTTTCTCACTGCAGTCTGACAACGATTTGGGCAAAAGAGGTTTATATACCTGCATACACAATGGATAACCACAGTCAGTTTCTAATATTCTGTAATGCCTAAAGATAACATTGGGAGCTCACGTCTATTCCAATGTAATATGAATTTTGAGGGGTTGTAATTAGGTCCCAGTGGAGGTAATATTTAGAAAGGAACAAGGTAAAAGAAATTATCTACTAAAAGACAGTTGAGAATAAATGGCTAATAAGGCAGAGAGATTGTGTGTGTGTGTGTGTGTGTGTGTGTGTGTGTGTGTGCATGCTATGACTTAAGTACTATCTATTGAAGGTACACTTTCCAAGAGACTGAGCAACCACTTCTAGCAATTGGTGAGATCATTTCCTATTTCCTGATATGCCAGAGAACTTTCTTCCTAATTCCTTGGGTTTTCTCAATGTTGAAATACACATCAATCATTTCTCATACCTTTTTTTGTTCACCTATTGAAAAAAAGAATAAATTCTTCATTCCCTTGTGATATTATTCAAATCATGACAAAATTAAAATGGTGGGACTAGGAGTCAGGGTGAGGGAGAAGCCAAGTAAAATTTGACATACAAAAGAAGAATCATCTCAGTAGAGATAATTTTGGGGTTAAATGCATAAAGAAAGAAGAGTATACTAGCAACTTCACGAGAGCCTGCACTCAGGTTAATCTTTTCTTCTCACATATTCCTAATGCAGACTTTATCAGAAAGGACCCAGCCTATTGAGTGTTAGAATCTTCCTGTCAAAATATCTATATCCTCCAACAGATGCACAAACAGCTCCTTAGGGCAGAAACTATGCCTTTATCATCTTTTCCAGTCATAAAGCATGTTCCACAACGCCTGGTAAAGAGTCTCAAATATTTACAGAATTAGATTAAACACTTGCTTCTTTGTAGAGTGAATCAGAGAAATCTGCACAGATATGCAGCTAATTTTATTTTAGATAGCTTTCCATACCACAAGTATGGAACCTAAGTACAGTCCTCATTCTCTTTATTTATTTGTTTGTGACATTTTAATAGTGTTTGTAACTTACGTAAGTTCAGAAAGCACAGCACGTCTTTCCACTTTGTGGCCACATTCTGCCCAATTAACCCTCAGGGTCCATCCACCACCAGCAAGGGCCCTTCCCCTCTCAGCTCTATCATGAGGAAGGAACAACTGAACCCTCTCTTCACCCCCCCCCCACACGCTTACTCAATCATCCAACCAGTCCTGTGTTAATGCAAAGAGAACTGAAATATCTGCCTTAAAAGAGATTTGTAAAGTTCATAAATATCTCCGGTCCAACGTAAAAAGTGAAACACTGAATAAAGAAGCAACAGCTAAGGCACTATGGGAAGGTGAGGGGTTCAGGGGAAAGAAATCAGTTCTCAATTGAGGTGGACAGATAGAAAGAGACCAGAGGAGATTCCATCAAGGAGTTACATTTCAGCAAGGCCATAAAGGATGTACTGTCTAAGATAAGTAAGCAACTAGATCCCTAAAGAAAATAGGGGTAGGTGTTTGTGAACATCCCAAGGAGAGGCAAAGTCTTGACAAGAAAGGCTGGGTACTGGTCTGTATCCTTCGATTATTCCAACACCATCTCATTTGACCCATAGGGTGAACACACGGGGGACAGCAGCAAGATGTACTACGTAGGGCAAGCTTCTATCTCTCTGGCCCTTCGAATGCATCATGGAAAGCACTCTGGGACTTCTGAAATTTTTCTACACAAAGTCTCGCTCTGTCACCAGGCTGGAGTGCAGTGACGCAATCTCGGCTCACTGCAACCTCCGACTCCGTGGTTCAAGCGATTCTCCTGCCTCAGCCTCTCGAGTAACTGGGATTACAGGCATGTGCCACCATGCCTGGCTAATTTTTGAATTTTTAGTAGAGGCGGGGTTTCACCATGTTGGCCAGGATGGTCTCGATCTCCTGACCTAGTGATCTGCCCGCCTCAGCCTCCCAAAGTGCTGGGATTACAGGCGTGAGCCACTGCGCCCAGCCTTATGAATCTTTTCCTTCTGAATACCTAGACAACTGAAGATGGTTTGAGTCCCTTAGTAAATACCTGGATCATCAGGGCTGTCCATCTGCTAAGTGATTCTATCCCCATTATAAGCCATATATATATGGTGTGTACACATGTATGTAGATCTATACACACACACATGCACATACATACACTACCATACCTAAAAAGGCAAACAGACTTGGAAAAAATGTTTGGAACAAATAGGCCAGGCAGAGAGTTAATAAATATTTTGGATCCCAAATAAAGAAAGAAGGCATAAACTCAACAGATTAAATGGGCAAGGGCACGAACTTACACTTCATAAAACAATACATAAACTTCGTCAAAGACACATAGAACAAAATATTTCTAATGGTCAGAGATGATGAGAATTAAAACAATGGAGTACCATTTTGAATATGTTGGGCATTCCATTAGCAAGAACTAAACAAAAGAAACCACACTTATCTCTTTCTAAGGAGAGGAAAGTGTAAAACAAATGTGGTCTGATAAATGAGAACATTTGCTGCTGGTGGTGTCAATGATTAACGTCTCTTTGGAAATGACATGCTGGTAGTTATTTCAAGAGCCAAAATGTAAATGCTATTTGACCCAAATATCCCACTCTTGAGATTCTGTCTTAAGTATAAATCTAGTGGAAATAAAAGAATAATAATATATAATGAATTCCAAAGTAATTTGGAATATGTAGCAACATTGAAATTTAAAAATAATGTTAAGTGAAAGAAGTAAATTATTCTGCATATATTATAATTGAAACACTGTCAAAATATATTCAGGCCGGGTGCGGTGGCTCAAGCCTGTAATCCCAGCACTTTGGGAGGCCAAGGCGGGCGGATCACGAGGTCAGGAGATCGAGACCACGGTGAAACCCCGTCTCTACTAAAAAAATACAAAAAATTAGCCGGGCGTGGTGGCGGGAGCCTGTAGTCCCAGCTACTCGGGAGGCTGAGGCAGGAGAATGGCGTGAACCCGGGAGGTGGAGCTTGCAGTGAGCCAAGATCGCGCCACTGCACTCCAGCCTGGGCAACAGAGCAAGACTCCGTCTCAAAAAAAAAAAAAAAATATTCAGAGTTGAGCAAGGATTGGCTGAAAAGGAAAAAGAAAAGTAAGGAGAGGTTCAGAAATTGAGGTTCTGAACAGTGGTCTTCTTCATTGGTTTTGAAATTCTTTCGAAAATTTACGTAATTGTTGTTTTAATATTATTAAGATTTTTATGTAATTAAAAGTACTGAAGAAAATTTGCAAAGACTTCCATATATAGTATACATCTTTTAGATGAAATGTGTCCCTATCTGTGGCATACCATGCTAAGGAGGTAAGAAGAAAGCAGAGAAAATTAAGAAAGATAATAACAACAACAAAAATCAATTAAAATTAATTAAACATTGTCCACAGTGTCCACATTCAACACGACAAAAGAAACATACTAAATTTTCTCACTAATACACAGCAAAATATAGTCTGTGTCTGGTGTCATTCCTGATTATGTCTAGGAACAAATGTACCACAACAGGATAAAAAAGAGAAGCAAATTTCAGCTAGAATTAAATAGAATGGGACCCAAAAATAGAATCCTCATAAATTTTTAATATGTGATCAACATCAGTAATTTCATCCAAAAAACTTTAAAAATAATAAAGGCAAAAATAGAAGCATAACACCAGTATGCCTTAGTGCAGAGCACTGAATAGGCATTGTTTATAAACCAGCACCCAGATTGACTTGAACCAAGTATAGGAGTAACCCTCTCTTGGCCTTAGTTTTCTATGAGGCAGTTGGATCCTATGTCCCTACGGGGTTTTAAGAGTCAGTAGACACACTAAGGTCATCATTGCTGGGACAGAGTAAGAACTTCAGGAGACATCCACCTCAGATGGTGGGAGGAGGTCACAGGTTACAGAGGATAAGAAGGGGAACCAGGAAAGACAAAGAATGAGCTCTTTAAGGAGACGTTAATACCCCACTAATTTCCAAGAAAAAAAAGTCTTCAAAATAAATTCTGTAACAAAAGGAACAACGACAACAACAACACCAAAAAAGTGAAGAAACGAAACCATAATTAGCCCTGTACATTTAAATGTCAATACACATGGCACTGTTTTAGGTATGAAGGAAGGTTAAAAAGAAAAGTGTCCAAAGGAGTTTAAAATCCAAAGGAGTTTAGAGTTAACCCACAGAGTGGGAAAAAACAAACAAACATCATAATTACACATGTAAATGTAGAAAAAAGTATTCATTTTGTTTTAAAAGGCTCTTTTTAAAAAGCCATCACAGACATTATTCACAGTTAAAAAGTGAACACCAATTCTGTGAGATAGACAGGGTAGACATTATTATTAATCTCATTTTATTAACTTAGAATTTGATGCTGAAAGAAAATCAATCAATGAATCACACAAATAGCAAATAACAAAGCCTAGATTCAATGCACAGGTCTACTGATCTCTAGACAATATGATTTCCACTATATTTAGTAAATGCAGGAGACCTGTACAAACACACAATTCACACAATTGAGTGACAAAAGTAGACTTACAAGAATTCTGAGACCAATGTCTATGGCCTATATTAGGAAAGATTAAAAGGGAGTATCTGGGCAAATGGGATATGAACTGGGTGCCAAACTGTAGAAGGAATGGAGAAAGCAGGGCTTTCTTCTCTATCTTCAAACATTCCCTGGCTGAGCGTGATGGCTTATGCCTGTAATCCCACCACACTGGGAGGCTGAGGCAGGAGGATCACTTGAGCTCAGGAATTGGAGACCAGCCTGAACAACATAGCAAGACCCCTGTCTCTACAAAATCCAAAAAAAAAAAAAAAAAATAGCTGGGTGTGTTGGGTCACACCTGTAGTCCCAGCTACTCTGGAGGCTGAGGTGAGAGGATAGCTTGAGTCTGGAACATGGGCAAAGAGCAAGACTCTATACATATATATATATATATATATATAGAGAGAGAGAGAGAGAGAGAGAGTTCCCTAATCTTGATCTTTCTTCTAATCTCCAGCTTTAACTATAAGGCAATTCATTTGCAAAGCTCTCAAAAGTGAAAAGCTCAAACAACTCTCATACTACCTACAACCGATATAAAAGTGAAGCTTCCTTCACTATTTCATATTTCAATGAATGACACAATCCAGGCCCCCGAATCAGAAAGTGGGCACCTACTCCTGTGTACCAGCGTAAAGCACTGGCTTCAGGTACTTTGCTTTCCCCAACCTTGTTTCATGTGTGGCAACTCGTTTGAGAACCTTCTAGGGTACAGAGATGTTGGCCACAGAAGAGTTGGACAGTCCATTTTAGTAACATGAAAACACGCAATTACCAATAATTCCACCTAATCCAATAATTCCAATAAGGTAAATGCTCAGTAATGGTTGCTGAAGAAAGAAAGGGAAAGGAGGAAGAAAGGAAAACAGAAGAGGAAAGAAGAGAAGGGGATAAGAAGGAGAAAAGAGAAAAGATGAAAATCAATGGCAGAAGTAAAAGTCAAAAAGGAGCATTTTAAATTACATTTAGAAATTATTTGTTAAAGCCTCATAATCTGACTTTGGGCGTGTTTGCATTCGTGTCACATGTTAACAGCTATGTGTCTTTAATCACAGGACCATCTTAGACATGTTTCACTTCTCTCTGGGCCTCCACTACCCATTTATTAAAGGAGACTCCATCAACTCCAGAGCCTATAAAAGGTAAACTAGAATGTGCAAAGCAGGCGTGAAGGTTGAAAATGCAGAAGGATAAAGACATAGGCTCTGGGGTTAGAGTCCAGGGTCTGAATCTAGGTTCTGTCATCTACCAGCTCTGTGACCTTGGGCAAGTCAACTTAACTACTATATGATTCAGTTTCCTAATCCATGAGAATGGGCTGTAAAGACTGAATGAGATAACACAAGTCTTGTACAAGGCATAGTGTAAATACTCAATAAAAGTTCAATATTGTTGGTGGATAAATGATTCTTCCCCCTTACAGGGATGCAATCCATCTGAGAATTTTATGGGGGAGAAAAATACACCTCCACACAATTAAAGATAATTTTGCAAACAATTTCAAGAGGTTCATGGACCACTAAACCTTAATTTAATGACCTCTGAACCATGTAATCTCTAAAATCCTTCCTCTTGCAAAAGTCTGTGACATGAGTAGCTCAGAAACAAGCAATGAGGGATTTCTCTTGGCTACAAGAGATGCAAACACAGGCCAACTACCCTCGGGATACCTTTGTCTTCCATTTGATTGGCAGGAATCTGTCAAATGAACATAAGGGATGTACTTAAGGCCATGAGTCCAAAGGAAATCAAAACAAGGATAGACTCAATATCTAAAATGACAGGTCAGAGTCCTGCAGAGGCAAACAAGTGACCCAGAAGAGGGCCTCTTTCTAATAATATGATAAAAATATACATAGTAGAGTTTGCCATGAAAATGCTGCCTCATGCCAAGTGCCCAAAGAACAACATTTATAACTATAATCTATCAAGTTTAATTTTCCACCATGCCTCTAGTAGTTTAAAAAATAATTATAACAGAAAACAAATCATCTGTGCTTTTTCTACTTGCTCCAGCTAACAAACATAAAAAGTAAGAGGCAGTGGAATATGAGGGAAAAGTACTTGGGAGTGAGTTGTTCATGATTTCACACCTGGTTCTCCATTACCAACCTGGGTTCTCCACTACCAACCTGGGTGACCTTACAGCTTCATCGATTTTTCTCATTATGAGGGAGAAAAATACACTTCTCAAGTCATATCATTCCCCTCCCAAAAACATCTGCATCTCAGAAAAAGTCCAAGCATTCATAATCTCCATGATCTGCTCCCAAGTTATATTTCTAACTTCAATTCCTGTAACATTCCCCATAGGCCCTAGTCAGCAGACCCAATAGTCTACTTTCAACCTTTCAAACATAGACCGTGGTTTCTTACAAAGGTTAATCTCTTAGCTCTCCCTAATGATTCATTTTGGGGTAAACTTGCTTCTATTCTTCACCAATCAAAAGCCTACTTATCATGCTGCAACATAGATGGATCTTGAAAACATTACGCTAACTGAAAGAAACAAAGTAACAAAAGACTACATATTGTATGATGTTGTATGATGTTTATACAAATGTATGGACATTTATATAAAATGTCCAGAATGGGCAACTTCACAGATTATAAAGTAGATTCGTGGTTGCTTAGTACTAGATGCAAGAGGTTTGGGAGAAATAAGAAATCACCACTATGTGTTTTTGCTGTTGTTGTTGTTGTTTTGGTTTTATTTGTTTGTTTTTTGGTGATGGACATATTCTAAAATTGATCTTGGTGATGGCTGTGTAACTCTACGAATACACTAAAAATTATTGAATTCTACTCTTTAATTGAGTTAATTAAAGTATGTCTCAATAAAGCCATTGTTAAGAAAACTTGCCCATCCAACTAGTCCCTTCGAAAGTTGTAAGAATTGATTCTCCCCACCCTATCAGGGTTAAACTACTTCCACCAAGCCCCCTCAGAATGTCGTTTGTATCTCTGGTTAATATATTTCATTGTGGCTGGCAATATAATTACTTTTGGTTAGTCTTGTGGCGGCCTCACCAACTAAACTATGAGTGCTTTCCGACAAAACCAAACTTGTGTCTTACGTTTCCATACCAGGATCTCTGTTAATCATTAGTTTCTTTTGTGCAAGTTAGAAAGAAAAAAAAAAAGAAAGAAAATGGTCCTCATCTTGGCCTGGCTAGTGGGGAGGGCAGGACTTCAGCCCCACTTGCCCTCCTGCCCTCAAGCAAGGCACAACTTGAGCAGCTGTAAGCAGTGGCCCTGCCCACGCCCTTCCCCTTCTCACCTCTAGGAATCCAATAAAGTAATTAACACATGGAAGGCACTCAATAAACAAAGAAATACACGTGGAATGAAAATGATAGGTCTGAAAACATTTCTTACAACAAGGCACTCCCAGATTCAGATTCCAGTAGGAAGCTCAAGGCTTTGTATTTGGGATTTGTTTTTTAACCAGTTGTTTATTTTCATGTTATTTAACAGTGACATGAAGTGTTTTTCTTACTAATTGGATTCAAGGAGCTTGTGTGAACATATGAAATATAGTGAATTATTTTAACAAATCTATGTAGTAAGGAAAAACATAAATTTATCTTATATTAATTTATAATTACTAAAAAGGGTCATGATACTACAAAAACCTACCATTTATAGAGGGGGACAAAAAAGAAGACACTGAGAGGAGTTTTGCTGTCAAGCCAATTTTGAAAAAGTTTTTTCCCCTTTCAACTTCTACAACACTTGTGTTGGGCACGGAAGGCTTTCTACCTTATATGAGAGGCATCTCTGTATAAGCCCACTCTCCCATGCCTCCATCAACAGGCTAACTCCACATCTTTGGGGAAACATACCTCTCCCCACAAACTAGGCCAGAGGGAGAAAAAAAAAAAACCCTAATAAAATTCCCACAACTGGCCAGGCGCAGTGGCTCACGTCTATAATCCCAGCACTTCGGAAAGCCGAGACAGGTGGATCACTTGAGGTCAGGAGTTCAAGACCAGCCTGGCCAACATGGCGAAACCCCATCTCTACTAAAAATACAAAGACAATTAGCCAGGTGTCATGGTGCACACCTGTAATCCCAGCTGCTCGGGAGGCTGAGGCAGGAGAATCGTTTGAATCCAGGAAGCAGAGGTTGTGGTGAGCTGAGATCAAGCGACAGACAATCCCACTCAAACAAAGAATATATATATATATAATATATATATATATATATATACTTTCTTCTGTGGCACCTATCACAACTATAATTTCATAATTATTTGTAAAATTATTAATACGATGTTTTTCTTCCCTAGACCTGAAACCCTGTGATGAATAGGCTTGTACCTGCCAGGTGCCCACAGTTCCAATGGCATGTCTGATACCTGGTCATGGTGGGCATCAAAGATTACTTGACAGAATTAACAAATCTCCCCTCTTCAGAGTATGAGGTTTTTGAAAGCAGGAACTGTGTCTAATTCATTTTGGTATCCCCAATTTTGCCTGGTTCAGTGTAGATAATATCTAATGATTCATATATAAATGAATGTAGATAATTCATATATAAATGAATGAATTAATGACCCCATGGTGGGTAATTTAATGGGGATTGGACAGGCTATTCATGATAAGTTAATGGTAAAATAAGTACATTGAGTGGGTTAATAGTTACCGGTAACCCTCCATGAAACCTGGTCCCAATAAGAGATCTTGGAACAGCACCATACAGAGAAGGAAGGCAAAGTCAGAAATTGAAGATGTTCGTGGTATAAGATTTATGTCAGTTTCTTTGGGCTCCAAGAGTTAATTTTCTCCCAATTTCCGTGGGTGTGACTCTTTCCCATAAGCAAATGGTCTACAAATTCTGTGTTGTATATAAGCACAGCCCAAGAAAACCAAGTCTTCAGAAAAAATAAAATAAAACAATGGCAAAGCAAAACAAAGCTGCAACAGCCAAGAGACACCAGTAGAGTTAGCCAGGTGTGAGAAAAATCAGGGTCCATATGCCATGAAGAAAGTGAAAGAGCCACAGCTTGAAACAAGCTTCCCCTATAGAAAGACTTGTCCAGATTCATGCCACAGCGACCTCCTCAATGGCTTTCCCAGCCCCATGTGGGGCAACGTGAAAAAAACCATTCTGCCCAACACAGTTGGGCAGATGCCAACCCAGGCTTCCTTGAGAGGCTCAAAGGATCGAAAGGATGGACAGAAAACAAATTGCATAAACTGTGAGACACTAGCCTGCATCATATCTTGCACAAAACACTGGCAATACACATTGCAGTATAGAAAACCTACCATTGAGATGCTGGGAATCTAATTGCGGAGTTAAATGATAAGAACAACTGAAAACCTAAAGGGCTCAATGATAATCATGATGTTGATTAGATGAGGATGCTGACAACATAACACAACTGGGATCGCTAGAGCGTTACCCACGTCTATCTCGCTGCCATCATTCCATGGCACAAGAGCAATGTGTGGGCCGGGCGCGGTGGCTCACGCTTGTAATCCCAGCACTTTGGGAGGCCGAGGCAGGCGGATCACGAGCTCAGGAGATCGAGACCACGGTGAAACCCTGTCTCTACTAAAAAATACAAAAAATTAGCCGGGCATGGTGGCGGGCACATGTAGTCCCAGCTACTCGGAGAGGCTGAGGCAGGAGAATGGCGTGAACCCGGGAGGAGGAGCTTGCAGTGAGCCGAGATTGCGCCACTGCACTCCAGCCTGGGCGACAGAGCGAGACTCCGTCTCAAAAAAAAAAAAAAAAAAGAGCAACGTGTGAACTCCAGCCCCACCACTTGTAGGCTATGCAGCCTTCAGGAATTTACATGAGCTCTCTGTATAGCTGCAGAATGAAAATAATGACTGTACTCAGTTAAATGTGGGCTCTGATTAATAATTAGTGACTGGCCAGGTGTGGTGACCCACGCCTGTAATCCCAACACTTTGGGAGGCCAAGGCGGGTGAATTAAGAGGTCAGGAGTTCAAGACCAGTCATACCAAGATGGTGAAAACCCGTCTCTACTAAAAATACAAAAATTAGCTGGGTGTGGTGGTAGGCACCTGTAATCCCAGCTACTCAGGAGGCTGAGGCAGAGAATTGCTTGAATCCGGAAGGTGGAGGTTGCAGTGAGCCGAGATCATGCCACTGCACTCCAGCCTGGGCAACAGAGAGAGACTCTGTCTCAGATAAATAAATAAATAGAAATAATCATTGTGGGGCCAATGACTGCCGAAAAAATCACAAATGACAGAAGAATCCTTCCATCCAACCTGAGTCTGTGATTCTTTTACAAGAATCTTAATTCAGGCCTAGGGAAGGGAAAGGATGTGCCCAAGAATACAGGAAATCACCAGCTAATCAGGGTGAATTGCCAGTCCTGCTGATTCACAGTGCCCAGCACTGGTCATTGGCACACTAGAGTTGCTGTCAGAATTAAGTGAGCTTACAGATGGAAAGCGCTTAAAACAGTACCTAGCTCAAAGGCAGCCGTGTGTGATTGCTATTATTATTAATAATAACAACGCCTTACACATATGTATGAGGTGCTTTGTAGTTTACAAGGCCTTTTCATATCCATTATCTCATTGAATCCTCGCAACAACCCCAGGAGGTTGACAAGGCAAGAATCATGACTCCTGAAATCCAAATGAAAAGACTAGGCCACATGTGGTTCCAAACAATTGTTTGATTTCCCCAGGATCTCACTACTAGTTGGCAGAAAGGTGCAGCTTAGAACCCATATCTTCCATTACTAAGCTTAATGTACTTGCCTTCACACGATGCTATACACAGATAGCATCTTCTTAATGGAGAATTTAAAAAACAAACCTTTCCTATGATCCCTAACCTATCAAATGCTTCTGCCTAAAACAAGAAACTCAGAGGCATGAGAACTGTTTTTGTTGCTACCACTGGGTTAAACCTAGCAGAAAGAAAGATCTACCTTGGATCTGACCTTCCTTTTCTGTCTATGCAGTGAGATAGTTCCCCAGGTTTAGACACGGGCAGTGGAGAAAGAAGAAAGAAGCTGTAAATGAGGGTGGGAGGAGAGAGAATCACATGATGATTTATAACTAGGCAATATCCCTTAAGCACTTGGAGATGAGCTAGTTCATCTCATGGCGATAACTGTAAACACCATCTTGATGTAGTGAATCTGTCTGCCTGAAATAAGACAGAGAGATAAAATGTGGCGGGTGACCCTCTCTTTCACACACACTTCTTCCTTTAAGGTAAACCAGTTTTCAAAGGGAATGGTATCAAAGGACTGACCCGAGGTAGATGAAGTTCTTTAGAAAAGAAGACATTCGAGGTCCTATAGAGGCTCTTCTCACCTTGAGCACAAAAGGTTCCTAATCATGGCTTTCATCTGTTCTCTCTCTCTCTCTCTCTCTCTCTCTCTCTCTGTGTGTGTGTGTGTGTGTGTGTGTGTGTGTGTGTGTTTGTAGTATAACAGTTATAACCAAAAGAAACAGTTAACCTCTTTCTTTTTAAGAGTGCACAAACAAAAGAGGCATTGAACAAGTAAATGACAAGTAAGTAAGAGACCTTGACTTTAGTTCTGATTTTGTTAGTAACTAATAAAAAGACTTGGAAAGATTACTAAAGCCTCTGGCCCTCTATTTCTTCATCTGTCAAGGGTGGGCTTGGACAAGATCTCTGAGGACCCTTCCAGCTTAATGAAAAGCTAATATCCTAAAGAAATAAGGAAAAAAAAAAAAAAAAGCCATGATGGTCAAGCCAACTGTTTCTGAAAAGTTAAAAAAGGGTGTTGTTTCTTCCACAAGCCCTGGTTTTGAATGCAAAAAGTATGCCACAGTTTAAAATCACCTATATTTGTGCCTTTGATGGTGAAAAAGTGTACCACCAGAAGCCAACAAAGTTTTGCTTAAAAACAAGCTATTTTCAGGAACAACTCTCTGAGTTAAAGTGCTAATTCACAAAATTGGTTTGGCTGGTATAACACTGTCTTCTTTCTGCAATTATTAGGCTTTGAAAGGTTTTTATTTCCCCCTCCTAACAACATTTCATTTCAAAACTGTTTGATCCTTAAATAAACCTGTAATTTCTCCTGTGGAGAAGGGAGGGCAGATGGAGGTCTACAGTTTAGCCCAAATGACTTTATATTTCACACAAGATTATTATAAGATGACAGATGTGAACCTTAAGAATTTTAACAATAAAGTCATGCTATCCAAAGAATGTTCCACAGAACACAAGTCTGGGAAATCATCCACAAAATGGTTCCATTATAAAATAAATTGGACAAAACCTGAACCTAACATAAGAGAAAAGAAAGTTGTGCTTATTGCTTTTGCCTATTGGACTTCTCGTAGTTAAACTTGTTGGGGATGCATCAAGAATCTCCACAATGGGTGGAAATAATAGCAAGAGTCCCACAGTGATTTGACCATTTATGAACCTAGTATTTCATGGACCACATTTTAGAAAAGGCTGCCATGAATATAACAACTGACTAGGACAAGGACATAGCTTTAGACTTGACAGCATCCTTACTCCTGAATGTTAAGTTCTACAATCCAATTAGGAACTTGTACATTTAACTCTATTTTTATCGACATCATATTTATATATTAACTAGTATGCTAACTCTATTTTTATCCACACCAGATATATCTATTAACTAGTATGTTTAACTCTATTTTTATCTATACCAGATCTATTTTATAATAGGTGTGACAATAGGCAACTAAAATATTTGACAGTCAGAGTGATTTCCACTTCTTGAGATTTTCTTGGAATGTAGAAGAAGCCCTAACCCACTCCATAAGGACTGGGTTCTCCCTCTGCTACAAACATACCCTGTGATAATAGGCCATGCTAAGGGGAACTTTCTCTCTTCTCTTTTTTTTTTTCCTAACTATTCATAGGCTCAACTAAGAATCAATTTTCTGGCCAGGCGTGGTGGCTCACGCCTGTAATCCCAGCACTTTGGGAGGCAGAGGCGGTTGGATCATGAGGTCAGGAGATCGAGATCATCCTGGCTAAAACGGTGAAACCCCGTCTCTACTAAAAATACAAAAAATTAGCCGGGAGCAGTGGCGGGTGCAGGTAGTCCCAGCTATTCGGGAGGCTGAGGCAGGAGAATGGCTTGAACCCAGGAGGCGGAGCTTGCAGTGAGTCGAGATCATGCCACTGAACTCCAGCCTGGGCGACCTTGAAAAAGAATCAAGGTGTTACATTGGCAAAGACAAAAAGATTTCGGCACTCATTCCTCGAAAACTAAAAATACCACACACCAGGAATTCAGGCGAGAGAGTGCAGCACCTAGGTGGAACATAGAAATAAGAAATGATGCATTGAGGAAGGCAGGAAGGACAGCTTAACATGACCCGCATGACCTCCAGCATGCCGCTGACATAACCTCCAGGTGAGGGAGAGACAGTGCCCTTCACCAGGGAGGCCAGCCCCAGAATCCCCTCTAAGGCGAAATCAGTGTCTCAAGGAGACACCTGCACTCCCGTGTACACTGCTGCATTATTCACAATAGCCAGGATGTGGAATCGACCTAAATGTCCATCAGTTGAAGACTGAATAAAGAAAATGCGGCGTATAACCACGTGGAATGTTATTCAGCCTTAACAAGGAAATCCTGTCATTTACGAGAAGATGGATGAATCTGGAGGAAACGTTGCTTAAGGAAATAAGCCAGGCACAGAAAAACAAACACTGTGTGACCTCACTGATATATGCAATCTAAAAAAGTCAAACACAGAAGCAGAGTAAAATGATGGCTACCAGGACCAGGGGAATGAGGAGATCTTGGTTCTTGGTCAAAGGGAGATCCAGTGATACAAAATGAATAATTCTGGAGATTTAATACAGTGTGGTGGCTGTAGTTAATACTGTATTGTACACTTGAAATTTGCTAATAGAGTAAATCTTAAACGTTCTCACCACATACACAGAAAGGTAACTGTGAGGTGATGCCTATGTTAATTAGCTTGATTAGGGTAATCATTTCACAATGTAATGTACATCAAAATATGCTGTATACCTTAACTATACATAACTTTTGTTCATCAATTATATACTGATAAAACTGGAAACTGATGTTTTAATAAAAACAAAGTAAAAGAAAACATTCAACAGATAAAAAAAGAGAAAGGAAGGAAGGAAGGAAGGAAGGGAGGGAGGGAAGGGAAAGGAAAGGAAAGGAAAGGAAAGGAAAGGAAAGGAAAGGAAAGGAAAGGAAAGGAAAGGAAAGGAAAGGAAAGGAAAGGAAAGGAAAGGAAAGGAAAGGAAAGGAAAGGAAAGGAAAGGAAAGGAAAGGAAAGGAAAGGAAAGGAAAGGAAAGAAAGAAAGAAAGAAAGAAAGAAAGAAAGAAAGAAAAGAAAGAAAGAAAGAAAGACAGACATTACCAAGATGTTTTGAGCAACGACAGCAACTTAGGAACAAGTGTTCCCTGTGCCTGAATTCCAGTCTCACAAAAACTGCTGCTCTTGCACGTACGTGTTCTAAGGTCTAGGCTAAAACTCCAGTCTCATGATTCTACAGTCATGACATGTAATGTTTGGCCACCAACACCCACATTACGGTGCCTCATCAAGTCACACACTAAAAGTGACAGTAAAGTTAAAATCAGCTTGACATTGCAGAGAGCAGAGGCAAGACAGATACAGCGTGGAAACACGTTCGCCACGTACTGCAGGGTTGCTGGTGGCATCCCCTGTTGTCATAATGACCTTCTACAGGAAAAGTATTTAAATATACACTTCTACTGCCCAGAATATAATGCATTCCAGGAAATACTCTCTTGCTGAAACCTACCCAGATTTATTTTTAATGGCAGAGG
The DNA here is from genome assembly GCF_009828535.3 of Hylobates moloch. Classification (NCBI taxonomy): domain Eukaryota; kingdom Metazoa; phylum Chordata; class Mammalia; order Primates; family Hylobatidae; genus Hylobates; species Hylobates moloch. Next base: position 97,840,529 of record NW_026652288.1, on the reverse strand, counting down.
ACAAGAGTGGTTTCAATATTAGCTTCTAGGAAAAGGAAGAGATAAAGAGGGAAAAGTAAGATTTAGAGATCACCAGAAAAAAAAAAAAAAAGCACTTCTATTACCCTTAAAACTCATCTGAGAGAGGAAAAAAACATAAGGAGGACTCAACAGCCCTTTATTAGCCCTCTGTTTAGAGCTGTAAAGAGAACTCTATGATTCCTCTACAGACATCCAACATTTGCTGCCTCTGTCATTCCTATTCTTCCTGCCTCTCACTCAGACAAAAGAAGAAAGCCCCCTTTGAAATACATTTATTAGAATGGACTCCAGGGCTTCCTCCTCTGTTCATTTTAAACACAAGACATAGATACTATAAAAACCTCACTCACACATCTACTGGTGCTGGAACTTAGGTCCCACCTACAATAACAGGCCTCCAAACCATCTGAATGGTGGCCAGAGGGCACCAGGAAACAAATATGAAAAATAAAATAAAATGCGCAGCTCCAAAACTTCACCTAGCCTGGGAAGGCTTTTCCCCTTTTCTGCCAGGTCAGATTCAAATTCTAACGAGCGTGCAGGTTCCAGATCAAATCCCTCCTCCTCCGGAAAGTCTTCCTTTATTTTCTCTCCACTTAACTCCAATCCCAGCCAAAACTAACATCTCTCTCCTCTAATGACTACAAATTCCTCAACTCTATCTCTGAGTGTTTTTGCACATCTATCTCCAATAAAAGTTTTCTGCATTAATTGTCACCAGCCCCATTCTCCCAAAAAGGAAACCCCATAAGTGTAGAAGCTGTCTGGTTTAATTCAACAAATATGAAGATAAAATTTGTCTAAAAAACAAACTAAGGCAAGTATATAAATAAATATCAAGCAAGAAAGACTCTATTAAAGACAGTAAGACAGGGATAGAAAAAAGATTCCAGGGCAGAAGTTAAGCAAGTCTGTGTCAGGTATGAAACTAGATATGAAGACCTCCAAACACAATGCAATATATTCACTGAAAAGCATGGAGAGAACTAACATTAACTGAGCATAAACAATGAGTTGGGCAGGGCCTTAAACATTTTTGGTAATAACTCTTAATCCCCAAAGTAATCCTTGAGGTAGGTACTGTCATTACCTTCATTAGGTAGAATGATGAGGCAAATGAACTGCAGAGAGTCCCTGTAACTTGCCCAAGCAAATGGCATTACCTTCAAACCTCGACCAAGACAGTCCAGCAAACGTGCTTGACCACGCTTCTGCAGAAAACTGCCAACATCCTGCCCAAAGGAACAAGGACACAGTATTTTTTTTTTTTTTTTTTTTTTTTGGAGAGGGAGTTTCACTCTTTCTTCCAGGCTGGAGTATAGTGGCGCCATCTCAACTCACTGCAACCTCCACCTCCCAGGATCAAGCGATTCTTCTGCCTCAGCCTCTCTAGTAGTTGAGATTACAGGAGCCCGCCACCATGCCTGGCTAATTTTTGTATTTTTAGTAGAGACAGGGTTTCACCATGTTGGCCAGGCTGGTCTTGAACTCCTGATCTCGTGATCCGCCAGCCTTGGCCTCCCAAAGTGCTGGGATTACAGGCGTGAGCCACTGCACTCAGCCCAGGACACAGTACTTTCTAGAGCTCAGTCGAAGGAGGGCATTTGCAAAGAGACCAAAGACGTAAAGAGCCCATACACCTAGGAAAATGTAAGGGTAAACATCATGCTCTAGGGACCTGAGCTGCCTTGATGGAAATACGAAACTCCTATAGTTTTAGAGGGAAAGAGTGAAGCCACTAATCCGGCTGCAGCCTTTTCTAATCTACCTGATTTCCTCAAATTGGAACTCACTCTTTGCTGAGAGCACTGAGGCTGAACATCTAGTTGTACTGTAATTTTGTGAGAGAAAAGAGTGTCGTTCTTACCTTGACTATTAGCATTTGAAATGCTGATGCTACCTTCGTGATAAATCCACATGCATTTTCCTTCCAGAAAAGGTTAAAGGGCTTTTAGCAAAAAACCGGGTGTGGAAATCAAAGCTTGAATGGTGAAAGAGATCATCCTGTGGGCAGTCTTAATGACACTTAATTCTCAGATGACAAATTCTGTAGTAAACAACCTCTTGATTCTGTGCAAAACATTTTTTAATTTCATGCCCTGCTAATCACACAGCTGTTAAATTTCCCTTCCCATCAGTTGTAAAAAAAATAAAATAAAATAAATAGATAATAATTGTAATAATAATTTAAAAAACAGTTGGGCCTCAAACAAAATTTGAGCCCTATGAATTTTCCCATCTGGAATTAATAATGTAGTAGATGGTGAAATTGTCTGGATTCAGTTGATGTGAACTTATATTACATTATTTTAAAGCATCAAAATGGAAGGTTCTGATCATCAAAAGCTACTGACATGCTGGCCACAGAACGTGGTTTCCACTGCATCCTCAGACAAACCTGGAAGCTGACATTGTATTCCAACAGATTTTAGCAACTTATTCTCTTCCCCAGTGACCTTATCTCTACTCAGCCACAATGGGCACTATACACATAGAAGTACTGACTAGACATGGCATTGTGAACTTGATGATTCGGAGCCTGAAGAAGAGAAAACCAGTGTGTTCATATTGTAAACACGTCGATCTAATCACTACAGGGAAATAAAAAGAGCCTATCTTTAACGCTGCAAATAAAAACAAAAGCTAAGGAGTAAAGGATGGAGATGGATGTAAAAGTATTAGGAAATAAGAGAAGGAGGATGTCCAAAGGAGTATGGCAATGAGAGTGAGGCAACGGTGTAGGAGAGAGAGGCTAATGGCCAGGAAAGAAAATTCCAGAAAGTGGCAAAAAGGATATCTAGTAAAGAAGAAGACAAACACAAAAGGCCGTCAAATAAGCATAGTCAGATGGATCAGGATATCAGCATAGACTCTTCAAAGGAGATATTCTCATATTTCTACGTATCCCTTTTCCCATAACCTCAGCTACAAATAGTTTAAGAAATGCCTAGCGTATTGAACACACTGTGCCTTTATCTGGCATGTTTCCACCCTAAATTTCACTTGCGGACATCCTTTTAGTCTTCAAAAGGAATGTTCAAATACCCGCTCCTTCAGGAAACCCCTCCTTCGTACTCACGCCCACAGAAACCCTCTTTCGGGCCCACAGCCTACTGTCTGTACCTCTCCTTTGTCGCACTGTACATTTCGCTTGGTGCAAGAGCTAGTTATTTATGTCTTTGTGTCCCCTATTGAACAGTGAACTCTGGGAGGAAAGGAAGTACAGGTAGCTATATTTTTATTCCTTGGTGGCAGACCTAGGCTTTGCAGAGTAAGCACTTGAAGAATAGATAGATTTTCTTAAGAAAGCCTAGAGGAGCTAGGCACAGTGGCTCACACCCGTAATCCCAACACTTTGGGAAGCCAAAATGGGCAGATCACTTGAGGTCAGGAGTTCGAGACCAGCCTGGCCAACATGGCAAAACCCCGTCTCTACTAAAAATACAAAAATTATCCTGGTGTGGTGGCAGGGCGCCTGTAATCCCAGCTACTTGGGAGGCTGAGGCAGGAGAATCACTTGGACCCAGGAGGTGGAGGCTGCAGTGAGCCGAGATTGTGCCACTGCACTGTAGCCTGAGCAACAGAGCAAGAGAAAGGAAAGGAAAGGAAAAGGAAAAGGAAAAGGAAAAGGAAAAGGAAAAGGAAAGGAAAAGGAAAAGGAAAAGGAAAAGGAAAGGAAAGGAAAGGAAAGGAAAGGAAAGGAAAGGAAAGGAAAGGAGGGAAGGAAAAAACCTAGAGAATGCACCCTTTTTAGGCATTTTTGTGATAGAACACATAATTTTAAGGATTTATAAATTTAACCATACCAACACCCTACGACCCCTATAAATGGCAACCGCTACTACTATTTCATGGCTCTTTTCAAGTGTACATGAGAAGCTCAGAATATGAAAGTAATATTCAAAATCTTTATCACAGTCTATTTGAAGAAAGATTATAGTATAAATATAACATTGCTCTTCAACCTAAGCTCACAACTATTGATATAAGTATCATTTCCAGAAACGTAAAAGAGCTTTCCTGAAATCCCAACATCCTGTTAGCTCCACCTACTCTTCCACAGTTCATTAAAAACAAGCAGCATTTCTTTCATGCCTCATCAATGATAAAGCAAATGAGTCAACTATACAGAAACAAAGAAAATATCAACAATAATTTACTATTAGCATCATTGCATTTGTGTAGCACTTTATACACCCGCTATCTCATTTGACCTTTTCATGAGCTTCTGCAGTACAAGGAAATGGAATAATTATTTTACAGACAAGGAAACTCAAGTCCATAAGATGTCCAAGAACACACAGCTAGTAAGAGGTTATGGCAAGATGTGATTCAGGATTCGAGAACTTTTCATCTAGATTTTCATTCATTTATGCAACGCTGTCTCTCTTATCTAATAAAAGTGTTTACCAGGCTTAAGAAGTGGATGATGCGGCCTCTGAGATTCACATAAATAAGAAGTTGTCTAATTCAGGCCAGATGTGGTGGCTCATGACTGTAATCCCAGCACTATGGAAGGCTTCAATGGGAGGATCGCTTGAGCCTAGGAATTCAAGACCAGCCTGAGCAACATAGTGAGACCCCATCTCCACAAAAAGAAAAAAAAAAGTTATGTAATTTAGACAGGATATCATATGGACTTCATGAGAAGAAAGAGAGAGGAGGGTGGAAGACAGAAGGGAGGAAGAGAAGAAGAAAAGACAAAGAAGAGAGAGAGGAGAAGGCAAGGAAGAAAGGAAAGACTTTGGACTAAGATAGCTAGTTAAATCTCCTGGAAAACAGAGGTCTTGAACTATGCTTTAAAGAAGTGCTAACAAACATAAGCCCACAGAATAACAGTTTCAGCATCATCTGGAAGTGTAATACAAATTCTCCCACACTCTCTCAGGTTTACTAAACCATAACTTCTGAGGGTGGGATTCCTAATTCCAATGCAGTCCGGGTTTGAAAAGCATTCCTTCAAAGTTAAGGTAGGACCTAAGCAAATAGCAAGAAGGTAACAGACATGTACCAGAAGGGGGGGAAAGTGACACTAACAAGAAGGAAGCCTAGAATCCAGAAAACTCAAAATATGTCAAGCAAAGAAGGTCTAAAATAATGGGTTGAAAAAGAGGTATCTTGTGAGGGACTGGGTCTAAAAAGCTATCATAAAGTCATATGTTAAAGTGGAGAAGGCTGGAATGTGGGCAAAGCAGTGCAATGTAAGCATGTGGGCTCTAGAGTAACCCAGATCGAGTTTTAGATCTTAAGGGGAGAAAGAGGTATAAACCTAAAGAACAAGAGTATCATCATGCAATTCAAGACTAGAGTCACAGGGGGCTCAGAGGCTCTTCAGAGGAGAATCTCATTTACAACCTGGAGACAGATGAGTTCAGCAGACAAATAGGGAAAGGAACAAGGGAAAAGCTCAAGTTGTAAAACAACATGATCTATTCAGCACCGGCAAGCCATTCTGGATTCACTGTCCTCACGTATAGAGGAAGAGATTAATAATCCTGACTCCGTCGGGTAGTTGAGGGGATTAAGGAAGGGAATTTGACATGACAATTCTAATGACCTGCCCAGCGTGGAATAAGCACTCTTTACAGTCCACTTACTGCCTCTCTTCCCTTTTCGGGCCAATGCAGGGTGAAAGAATAAAAAAGATAATGAGCTGTCCTTGCAGCTAATAGGTCAGGTGCCGACTTTAACCATGTTTTCTCCTAATATGTTCTCAGGGCAGCCAGCTAGAGTTCTTGTGGTTGGCAACGCTCACCTGTAGGCACATTCTGTTTCAAGAGCTGAGACTCCTTCACTTCCTGCTTCTCACTTTTACTTCGTCAGAGGGGCTGCTGCTCCTCAAGCTTGTTACCTCGGATGCAGCTTGCTTTCTAACTGACACATAACAATTTCTATAGGCAAAGTGCTCTAACTTCTTTCAAAAAGGGACTATTGGCTGTCCTGAGAATGGAGCAAGTTCTACTCTGAGATGATCTGTGTTTAGCAGAAGCACACGACTTGTTGGAAAGTTTACACAAATTAGTCCAGCTAATTGGCTGGAAGAGGGCTCCTGAAGTATGTCTTCTGAGGGATGTTAACGGGGGTTTGCTCAAAGTAAAACAACAAACCAGGTCTACTGTCAAAGAAAGCAAGGTGATTGCTGTCCCATGGGACTTCCTCGAAGACTGGGCATGTTAACACGCACTGTCAGCACCTAAGAGAGCACCAGAGGATGCAGCATTTTCCAGACTCGTGTGGCCACTCTTTCTAGAGTGGTATCTCCTTGGACTAGTCTTTGAGGACAATGCATCAAAAAATAATGAGTTAAAGCATGGCAAAAGCGAGATTTTGCCCAGGGTTGATCTCCAGAGAGATTGTGCAGATGCTTTTGGAACGCCTGCATCTTCCCACTCAGATCCCTTCTCAGGGCTTCCACCTCCTTCCACCACAAGCCCTCTCCACTCGCCACTTCTAGCGCACACTATTTTGGAAAGAATCTGCTGAACTCAACAGCATTAGATTGGCACCTCTTCCACTGTTTATTCTGTTTACTTGGAAAGCATCTCCCTTTACTATAATTCTACTCATTCAAGGCCAACCTAAGTCACTTCCCCCAGGAAGCCTTCTTTGACTCCTGCCCTTAACCCCGGTGGAAATAATAGTTCTTTTTTCTTCTCTGAACTTTGTCTGCAAGTTTCTATCTACTTTAAATTATAGTTGTTTGTGTGTTGTCTCGCCTTCACTAGTTGATATACTCCTTCCCTAATCCTTTTTTTTTTTTTTTTTTTTTTTGAGACAGAGTCTCGCTGTCACCCAGGCTGGAGTGCAGTGGCGCGATCTCTGCTCACTGCAAGCTCCGTCTCCCAGGTTCACGCCATTCTCCTGCCTCAGCCTCCCGAGTAGCTGGGACTACAGGCGCCCGCCGCCACGCCCGGCTAATTTTTTGTATTTTTAGTAGAGACAGGGTTTTTCACTGTGTTAGCCAGGATGGTCTCGATCTCCTGACCTCGTGATCCGCCCGCCTCGGCCTCCCAAAGCGCTGGGATTACAGGCGTGAGCCACCGCGCCCGGCCTCCTTCCCTAATCCTTTCACACCTAAACTCAGCCTCACAACATACAGGAAAGTAGAACAGGCAGTTATAATTATAATCATCACGTGGAAACAATATAGCTTCGTAGTTAAGACAGAAGCTGCTGGATCCAGACTACCTGAGTTCATATCCTGGCTTTAGCTACTATATTATTATTACGTAACCTTGGGCAAATTATGTAACATCTCTGGTTCTCAGTTCTTCCCCTGTGAAATGGTGATAATAGCAGTACCTTCCTCAGAGGCTGCTTGAAAGGAATAAGTGAGGTAATGTCCAGAATGCTACCTAAATCTACAAGCATTTAGTACAAGTCCTAGAGAGTTTAGAAGTGGCCATGTCAGAATTTTTCAGATTCATGTCATTTTTTTCCTTCACTATGTTATCTTTCAAAATTGCTCATCCATTCATAATGTTTATTGAGCTCATAAATAAGCCAGGTGTGACTTCAGCCAGCTGAAAAACAAGACAGACAAGGCCCTGAATTCGAGATCCTTCCACACTCTAGCAAGGAGAAAAAGGAGGCAGAAGGGGGTTGATGCAAAAGGAAAATAAACAGAAAAGATAGCAAACATGCTGTTTTTTCGTTTATTCTCATGTCATACCCTCCAGCCAAATGATTTATTATACGATTCTATTTTGGCCAAAACTATACTCAAAATGCTTTCTGTTTTATTTAAACTGTATTTTTAGAGCTCAACATTTGTTTAGGACGCTTGCCTCGTCTCACCAATTTCTTCAGAGAATGAACAAGGAATCACTCCAGAATTTTGTATAAATATCTTGTACATGGATTTTGGATGAACCCTCTCCAACCTCCAGCCTAAACCCAGGTGCATCCCCAGTGGCTGACATGTGACTTAAAAAAAGAACATTCCTAACTTGGCATGCAACTGCTGTTTCTGGGCACTCATAGTCTTTAAATTTGTTAGTAGAAGAGCATTTTATTGTGAGAAAGAGTTCAGCATCATTCATAAAACTATAGACTTAACCACTCTCTCCCTAGTGGATTTCAGCTATTAAAAGAGTTGAATCTAATCCCATAGTTTGGTTCCTGAGGAACTTTGGAAATGATGTTTCAGCATCTAGTGAAATAGCCATTCACCTTCTTTCCTGTCTTTAGGATAGGTTTTCTGTCCATGAAAAATATTTTCTTCAATTTGATTTTTTTTATGTTGATACATAAAGGCTTTTTGTTAGTGTCACTAACTCATGCCCCTTAATCTTTTTTGTCCTTCTTACAGTCTCTACCTTGGTTTTTAAATCACAACTTTTTATGTTTCTGCTCCACCATGTCTGGGGACATACATAGGCCATGCGAAGAGAACCATGGTGGTGGTGGTGGTTGCATGTGTATGGAGAAGAAGGGAGAGACCTGAGGATGGAAAGCGATGGAATGAAAAGTTCAAGTTGTGGGCATCCACCCACCTCCCCAGAATGGTTGAAACGCTTTGGCCTTAAGAAGTAAAATTTATATCCTTGACCAGAAGCAGCTGAAATTCCAGCCAAAGCTTTCAGACTTTCCTTTGCCTGTATTTCTCTAAATAATGGTCTTTGTCAACCCGAAAATCTGGTAAGTTGGAAAGTAAGTTTATTAAAACTAAAATGATGCAAAGATTAAAATCAGAAACAAATGAGGTCTCAATTAGTAAATCTTATCTCAAATTGAAGGATGGAGAATCCTTTTAAACGGAAAGAACTTCCACAGTGGCCAGGTTAGCCAAGATCTACTGCCACAGTTGCCCACTGAATTCTTGTGGGAAATAAGCCACTGACTCTAGAGTACCTAAGACAGTGATACCAACAGGTAGGCAGGTTAAGCAGTAGAACCTTTATTTAAGTGAAATAGTTTATAAAACTCTAAATTCTAACAAGCCAATAGCAGAGCTGCTTGGTTTGAAGGGCCCAGAGTCCTCACTGCCCACCCCACACTCCATCATTGGAGCTTCATTTCTACCCAGAACCCTAGGGCTTCTAAAGTGTAAGTTTAAAAATTCACTGATCTAATCTAATTTCACCCTTAAAAATTCTCCAGAAGACACTGAGGCACAGAGATTAAGTGTGATCCACGAACTAGTGAGTAGCATGGCCAAAAATCCTCCCAAAAGAAACTATGTTGCCTTTTTCCACATATATAATATTTATGTTCTAAGACTGCCCTTTTACTAGGAAAAAGAAGTTGGGATCATCAATGTGCCGAGAAAAATTCAAAAATGTGTCCAAGTTCAACGAATGGGCACTAGCAAATAAGGACATCTAATATCTTGGGAAACTTAACTTGGAGAAACACAAAACATCCGCTCTATAAGTTAAAGTTTCATTTGATGATTCTGCAGTGAAAACAGCAAAATTACAGAAATTTTTTTAGCTACTATCCATAAATGTGTCAGGCACAAAATCAAACCACTCTAAAATAATGTGAAATCCATTCAGTTTTAAGTACAGCAAAACATAGCCGCCTTTGTGTGAGGTGTGGGAGACACGCAACCCAAATGTGCTCCTTGGGTTAGTAACTTAAGCTAGGAATTCATGAAAAAAGTGTGAGGAGCCTACGAGAGTGCTGAGCAAAAGACATTGTGAGACACATTGATAGAATAGTCATATGATTAACAAACTGTCACATCAAACTTTTCTACAACGTGGGAACACTTTGACACTTCATATTTTTAAGACTGACATTTTGATTCATTACTGTAAATAGCACTTTGGGTTAAATATTGTGACAAGGAACAGATCATATATATGTACATATATATGCACTCTATATATTACTTGTGTATATTTTTTCTAGCTCTGTAACATTTTATAATATACGAAACCTTTTCCTACTTTGACAGTTTGAGCCAGTATGTAAACAGGCTATTTTACTGCTAAAGTACCCATTTCTATGACAAGTAGGCAGATGGACTTTCCTCATTTCTCAGAAAGTCTATAAAGCAGAGGGATTTCAAGAGTAATGGAATGACTTCTAAACAAATTCTGAAAACTCCTGGTAAGTGATTTTACCAGGGCGTTTTACCTTACTACACCTGAGTTCACAAAATCATTATGACGATCATACACAAAATGTCTCTTCTAGCCAGGCGCGGTGGCTCACGCCTGTAATCCCAGCACTTTGGGAGGCTGAGGCGGGTAGATCACAAGGTCAGGAGTTCGAGACCAGCATGGCCAATATGGTGAAACCCTGTCTTTACTAAAAATACAAAAATTAGCCAGGTGTGGTGGCGGGTGCCTGTAGGCCCAGCTACTCGGGAGGCTGAGGCAGGAGGATCGCTTGAACCTAGGAGGTGGAGGTTGCAGTGAGCCGAGATCACGCCACTGCACTCTAGCCTAGTGACAGAGCGAGACTCTGTCTAAAAAAAAAAAAAAAGAAAAAGAAAAAAATATATATATACATATGTCTCTTCTGTCTTCAAGGTGCTCCCAATCTACTGGAAGAAACACACACATACATCTGAAATTCTAAAGAAAGCAGACAGGTTTGAATTGAGGAAGGTACAAAGTGATGCTTTTATTTCCTTTTTGTCCTCTCTCTCTCTCTCTCTCTCTCTCTGTGTGTGTGTGTGTGTGTGTGTGTGTGTGTGTTCACTGATTAATGTTCCCAGGGACATTGTTCACTGTAAACCGATTCAATTGAATTAAGCAAAGTGTGGGTATCAATGAGGGCTGAAGAAATTTAGAAAGTTTACAAACTGCCCAGATTCCTAAGACAAAGTTTCTTCTGCAAGAAACTATAAAGATAGTGTTTGGTTTCCATCTAACTTCAAATAATATAATTTTCTAAAGTTTCGCTTTGCCTAAAACTGTAAAAGAAAAGATAAAACATCTATTCCTCCCCACTAAAAACCCAAGTTTCAATATCAACTTTTCTTCAGTAATTCCAAAGTTATTATATACATTGAAAATACAGAAAACTTTGTTTTAAAAACCATAAAGCCAACACACAGAGACACGCATATAAAGTACAGAAATAGGCCCACATGCATCTTTGTCTTACAAATTCAACTTTCCCTCTGGACATTATGCCATTATTATTCAAATTATTTTCCTCCTTAAAAGCCTGGAAAGGTACAAAAAAGAAGCATGAAACCTGTATTTAACAAGATGTTACATTCACTACAGATCAGCTGTGCCTCCGTACTGAAATTTAAATTAGTCAGTGGTGTTCTTCCTGAGAATATACATTAAAAAAAGAAGACTGCTTGGCATTTGTGTGTGTGTGTGTGTGTGTGTGTGTGTGTGTGTGTGTGTGTGTGTTTCACAAAGAATGTAGAATGTTATCAACAAACCTCATCTAAATCCTATAAAAGTTAGGAAAGCATAATGAACATCATCTAATGAATATGGCAAACATTGAGAAAACCTACAGAACATCAATATCAGACAAAATCTGGGTTTTAGTTGTAGCATTTAAAAATTCTTGCATCCCTTTTTTGAAACCAAAAAAAAAAAAAAAAAGTGGTCTAGTTTTGTTCTCAGCTTAATTAGTCAATTCATTTAGGGCAGAGTGCCTTTTTCTTTACATTACATATGTGCCTAAATTTGTTAAAAGTTAAAGGAGTCTTACAAACTAGTTCAAGGCTTATTTCACATTAAGGAAATTAAAGAAGACAGAAATGCAGTATTTTCCTTCTGGCTTTACTGAAAACAAAGCAGCTAAAGTGTTACCCAAAGCATAACAGCATTTAAACCTGAGGCCCCGTAATTCTTTTCCCAAACTCGTAAGGAGGTAGGTTATAACATAAAAAGACTGAAGACTCCTCAGCAAAAGGCTGAACCACTGTCAATGAAGTAAGACCTCTTCGGTATGTAGTGGGGGGAAAGTAGAAGTAACATTACAATATTTGAAGACAAAAGACCTAAATGCAAATCAAATCTCCATCACTTGTTCCTAGAGGTAAATTTGAGCAGTCGATTGAATTTTTTTCTTCATTGTAAAATGAGGATGATAATAGATAGTGTATTGGGTTTATGAAAAATAATCATACATAAGAATTCTTAACAAAATCTAATTTGGTGAGAACATTTTTCCACAAAATCATCATTTGCCAATTTTCACCAGCAATTAGTAAACATTTTTTAGAAGTCATCTGAATCCAACTAAGTTCAACTCAACAAAAACTTACTAGATGCTCATCCTGTGTTTAGATCTCTTCCAGGTGCCTGATTAAAAGGCAGGGAAAGAATAAAAAGTGGAAGGGAGAAAGACCCATTTAAGTCACAATTTCTGCTCCTGAGGACCCTGTAATCTTGTGGCGGAGACCACATTTCACATATAAACTATTGGAAAAATACTTGACATTATAAAGTACTCCAAAAAAAGCATGGTACTGACAATGAACGGCTCTTGTGGAAGTTTTAGGTGAGGTCTTACGTGAGGCCAGAAAAGAGTTCAGAGCAGTGAGAACACGGCATTATGATTATTTTTCCCAACCCCTTTAAGCACTCACTTCTCAAGGAACCCATCTGCGGAATCTGATAAGAAACATTCTCCCCCAGAAAAGTTTCTGTGGATGGACATGCTTAGTGGCACCTTGGCCATTTACTCTGGGCTTCTTACTCCCCTTCACTTTCCCGTCCCTGCCTCTGCACTGAGTTACTCTCCGTGTCTTCACCTTCTCTGCCCCCTTCTAGGCACAGCAGTGTCACCAGCCCATCCCTCTGCAGCGTTCAGGGCTGAAGAGCCCGCTCAGGCAGGGCTCAGTGCCGCACAGCTGGAACATCACCAAGCAGGGAAACAAGACCTGACCTCCTCTCCCAGCCTTCTCTCTATGCACTCTGTGGCCTTGAGCAAGTCACCTCCACACAATGCACCTCACTCTCCTCACACATCAAATGAGAGTACGGGATATTCACAAGCCCTTCTTGCTCCTAAACATTCAATGTCTGTGCCTCATCTACAGTTTCCAACAATTTCCAAGTGGCAACTGGGGGCTCACCAGTCACACAGCTCCTGAAGAGGCACTGACGTGACCACATCAACAGCTTCTATTGTGGGGAAGGTCAGTGACTCCTTCAGAAAATAGCTGATCTAAACAGAGCCCAAGGAGTGTCATGGCAACACCGCTCACAAGCTGCCAAAGGTGGGGAGGAAAAGCAGCCAATATGTGTGCGCAGCTGCCACATTTCAGAACAGCAATCAAACCTCGTTAATATCGTCTTGCTTAATACCAAGTCCCATAGATCATAAGCTATTTTTATTGTGTATTTAACAGATTTGTGTATTGTCTTCCCTGCCAGAATCTTCACAGTCCAATACAGAAGACTCTGCCATCACAGAGCCTTAAGACCTGAGGCCACCCAAGGTTAACTCAGGAGAAGGACGAAGGGGAAGAAGCAAAAGTAATAGAAGAAAAATGACAAGGGGGGAGAAAATAATACACATTGAGGTCGAGGCTAGCTAGGGAAGAGGCAGGAGTAACATGTAATAAGTGCAAGTAAAAGCCAATGCTACAGACACTCAAGAACGAGGCACCCAGGTTGCAGCTCTCCAAAGACTCAGATGTATGTGTGGAAAGGAGAGTGGAAGAGTTCAGTCTCCTGGTACACTCGGGTGACCATAAGTCCCCCAGTGCCAATTTTGATCACAACTTCTGTTTATTTTCACAGTCTCTACAATCCATATCCCATGCATGCTACTCTGCAGAGCCCTTTATCCGTGTTCTAGGAGGGAAGCATCTATCCACTACCGAGTGCCTTTCAGAGCTTACAGGAAAGGGCTTCTGCTAAATGTCCTATTTAGAAACAATCTGTCTCCCTCATGGAGGAATGGGAATTCTAGCTTTTGATGACTGACCAAGCTAAACTATGTGAAAACACCTGTCACAAGGCCTGTCACATAACAGACATGCAATGAATGTCTACTTCTTTCCATCTGTTTAATACAGCAGCAGCAGCACCTGTATCACCTTTATTCTTAGTGGTCTTCATAGAAACAAGGACTCCAGACAGAGCCTGTAGAGTCCTAAGAAGAGACTCAAGTGCCAACCATCTCTCCAATGCTTGGTGAGATGTGGGCACGATTTGCAGAACTGCCACTAACTATGCAGGCAAATTTAAGTAAGTCATTTCTTCCCTGGGGTGGGGGAGCTGGACTAGATAGGTTTTAACTTCCTTTCCAGTTTGGAAATTCTTTAAGCCTATAAGTCTCATATCCATCTCAGAAACAAGCAATAGGCAGAGAGAAAAACTAATGGAGAACATAGTCATTTGCTTCTCTACTGAGCACTATGTCTGGGGCCCTGTGCCAGGAGCTACAGGGAACTCAGAGAAGCAGAAAGTAATCCTTAAATTCAAAGCCTTTAAAATATGTGTGAGGGATGAGATGGGGGTGGACACATGGAAAGATGGCAATACAAAATAAAGTTTAATTATAAAACAAAGTCCATTGCTAAGGCTGAATTCCAGAGCCAAGGAGCGGACAGGGATGACTTGCATGGGAAAAGGGGTACGTGCTGGTTTCTCAGGCAGGAAAGCAAGGCCCACACAGGCAAAATGGCAGGGGGTGCATTTTATAAGAGCTGGCCCTCTGTGGTGGAAGGGTGATCAATATCTGGGATAGTTAAATCTCTTATTTGTTTTATGTCTTAGATTCCCTTAACATCCTATGTTTCATACGTTAAAAACTAGAATAATAATGCCCACCCCACCTATCTTCATCATACTGCTCTGTGGATAGTAAGAAGAAAATGAAATAGGGACAGGACACCTGGGTCCCAGGCCTTGCTCCATTGCTGCTATTCTAGTACCAGGATTTTGCTAAGTGGATAACCTGGCTGTGTGATAAGAGACTTTGTAGAATTTCAGCTAGAGTTCTTGAGGCTTCTTAAGAACTCTCTTGTTCAAAGCTCACAGTTTGCAGACAGAGTCTAGGGTTCACCAAAAGGAAGTAATTTCTCTCAACTACACATGTCTATGATTGATGCCCAGTTCTTCAGACATGCCTGATATTTACCTGCTTCCGAGTCCTGCTGCAAGCTGGTTTTTGCCTGCCAGAGACTTACTCTTCAAATCCTTGTAATATCTTATCAAAGTCCAATTAATAATCTTTCAAAGCCAACTCTTGTCCCTAGTTCTATAAGAAACCTCCAGTAGGAAACAGTTTTCCAAATTCTGTCTCTCTCAAAGTATAATTACTGAGCTCACACATCACACCAAGTCTTGACTGGCCCTGAATCAAACTCACCTCCACAGACCTGCCAACTCCCTCCTTCAATTTCTTAGCAAGCTACCTTGCTTGTAGGTGTTGAGTGAATGATTACTAAGTCACGTTGGTCTGTGAGCCACAGTTCGTGGATGCTCAGCCAAATATCTTCTAAAACATGCCATGTTGCCTGCCTCTGACAAGCCTAGAAATGTGCAATCCCCAGAGCAAGCAAAATGGTTTCAGCCACCTCCACATCCATCAAGCTTTTTACTAGACCAGCTGAACATGCAGCAAAGGAGAAGAGGCATAAAGGAAAGGAGAGGAAGAGCAAAGGGCATGGACTGCAAATTGGATGAACAGCCATACTTGTGAGCTCAGGACCACTGGTATTATCATTCCAGTTTTACAAGTAAGAAATCTGCAGTGCAGCAATTCAACAGCTGGCCAAGGGCCTCATACAGAGTACCTGATGAAGCAAACAGGTCTCAGTGCTGCCACCTTTTTGGCTACTGCTTTTACCACTGTGGTAAAATGTTGTATAGACAGAATCTCAATACCTGCCATCTGGGGGTGGAGCCAAGATGGCCAAACAGGAACAGCTCCGGTCCACAGCTCCCAGCCTGAGCGACACAGAAGACGGGTGATTTCTGCATTTCTGTTTGAGGTATCGGTTTCATCTCACTAGGGAGTGCCAAACAGTGGGTGCAGGACAGTCGGTGAAGCACACTGTGCACGAGCCGAAGCAGGGCGAGGCATTGCCTCACTCGGGAAGTGCAAGGGGTCAGGGAGTTCCCTTTCCTAGTCAAAGAAAGGGGTAACAGACGGCACCTGGAATATCGGGTCAGTCCCACCCTAATACGGCGCTTTTCCAACAGGCCTGGAAAACGGCACACTAGGAGATTGTGTCCCGCACCTGGCTCGGAGGGTCCTATGCCCACGGACTCTCGCTGATTGCTAGCACAGCAGTCTGAGATCAAGCTGCAAGGCTGCAGCGAGGCTGGGGGAGGGGCGCCCACCATTGCCCAGGCTTGCTTAGGTAAACAAAGCAGCCAGGAAGCTCGAACTGGGTGGAGCCCACCACAGCTCAAGGAGGCCTGCCTGCCTCTGTAGGC
Source organism: Hylobates moloch (assembly GCF_009828535.3). NCBI lineage: Eukaryota > Metazoa > Chordata > Mammalia > Primates > Hylobatidae > Hylobates > Hylobates moloch. The sequence continues at coordinate 97,824,183 of NW_026652288.1, read as the reverse complement.
TCCACCTCTGGGGGCAGGGCACAGACAAACAAAAAGTCAGCAGGAACCTCCACAGACTTAAATGTCCCTGTCTGACTGACAGCTTTGAAGAGAGTAGTGCTTCTCCCAGCACGCAGCTGGAGATCTGAGAACGGACAGACTGCCTCCTAAAGTGGGACCCTCACCCCTGAGCAGCCTAACTGGGAGGCACCCCCCCAGTAGGGACAGACTGACACCTCACTCGGCCGGGTACTCCTCTGAGACAAAACTTCCAGAGGAACTATCAGACAGCTGAATTTGTGGTCTCACAAAAATCCGCTGTTCTGCAGCCACCGCTGCTGACACCCAGCCAAACAGGGTCTGGAGTGGACCTCTAG